>NC_047521.1:14469491-14769491 GCF_902827115.2 Pseudochaenichthys georgianus | reverse complement strand
CATAGCGTTCCGTGAGTCGGTTGTCTTTGTTGGGTGAAAAGCAAACGGCTGTTTGCTGCGGAGCGCAGCGGGAGCAGGCTCCCGTGAGCTTCCCGTGAGCGCGCTCCTTCAATACAGACTATCGCGCCGACATTCGCCAACATGTTTTTAATACCAGCGGTAATCGGACAAGCGCCGTGCAAAAAACAATCTTCAAATAAAAGAAAGTCACCGGAGGAGTTAAAGGAGAGTGACAGGGAGCATGAGAAGAAGAGGGAGAGAACGTTTCAGCTTGATGGATGGAGTTGGCTTCTAGTGGTGCAGTGACGCGTCCTAAAACTTTTTTATAATCTATCGATTAGATTTATGATTCGAAAATTATAAAAGTAGGGTAGACATGTGGAGATTATCCGGACAAAACGTGCATTTATAAAACTGGTTAGTTTTCCACAGACCTTATTTCCAGCTATTTTCCAAAACCCTTGTCGAGGGAACCAGCAGCTTACTTCCTGGTTTTAGGACGCGTCACTGGCTGCACCTCTCAATATGATGCCAACATAAACAAGGTCTTCTGTCGGCTCTGTACATCAATGCCGACCTATGCTGACAAGTAAGTGAAGAGTAGACAATATAAAGGTATTGGCGAAATGTCCCAGCAGTTTAGGATAATGAAGGTTCTAATCAAATCAATTACATAGCCATTACATATCTAACTCCTGATGACAGGAAGGCAGAAAGTGCATTATACAAATAATAATACTCATAATAATAGCAGACATTTTTTAACAATGACCACAATATCATTATTTTAATAAACCAAATATGTGTTAATTTTCTTCATTATTAGTCGATTATTTTTTTTTTGGACGAATGCTCCGGGCCAGTGGTTACAATGGTGGGCCAGTGATAATACAAGTCCATTTTACCCCCCCCTCCCCCGGGCCGGCGGTACCGAAGTGGGCCGGTCGAGAGTCCCGGGCTGATTTGTAGTCCCAGTCCGCCCCTACCTCTTTACCACCACTATCGTTCACAATACGTGCACTAATATCATGCAGGCTTCTGACTCCATGTTCTCTCGTCTGTTCCAGGGCATTTATGAAGACAATGAAATCAGCAACAATGCACTAGCAGGAATTTGGGTGAAAAACCACGGTAATCCCATCATTAGACGTAACCACATCCACCACGGGCGAGATGTGGGGGTGTTCACCTTCGACCACGGCATGGTAAATACACAGCAACTGCTTTACCTCATGCATTTGACACAAAGGAACTTCTGAGACTTCTAATTCCTCTTTCTGTGTTTCAGGGTTACTTTGAGAACTGTAACATTCATAGAAACCGCATAGCAGGCTTCGAGGTGAAGGCCTACGCCAACCCCACGGTGGTGCGCTGCGAGATCCATCACGGCCAAACGGGGGGTATTTACGTCCACGAGAAGGGGCGGGGGCAGTTTATAGAGAACAAAATCTACGCCAATAACTTTGCCGGTGTGTGGATCACGTCCAACAGCGACCCAACGATACGGTGAGGATGAAGACTTCCCACAAGACACATATGAGCAAAATGTGATGTTATTGGAGACAGGAAATATGTTAAGTTCAACTTATGTTATTTTGGAAGAAAAAATAGTTTTGTAGGAAGTTTGATGTCTCTGTCTCTACCTGCATGTTTATTCCAATGTTGTGTTTATTCCTTTTATATCCAGGGGAAATGCTATATTCAACGGTAACCAAGGAGGGGTGTACATATTCGGAGATGGACGGGGTTTGATAGAGAGTAACGATATCTATGGTAACGCCTTGGCGGGAATCCAGATCCGAACCAACAGCTGCCCCATTGTACGGCACAACAAGATCCACGATGGACAGCATGGGGGCATCTATGTGGTAAATATCCTTTGGAACATGGTTGAAATGTTTCCCCTTTCCCCAGCAAGTACACTTTTCAGCTTTGAATGAAAAGCTGAAACGCTGCCCCGTCAGAGGTGCGTGACACTGATCCTGCTCTGTGTTTCAGCATGAGAAAGGCCAGGGGGTGATCGAGGAGAACGAGGTTTACAGCAACACCCTGGCTGGAGTGTGGGTGACCACGGGCAGCACGCCGGTCCTCCGCAAGAACCGCATCCACAGCGGCAAGCAGGTGGGATTAACGTGGTCTAACATTCACCCTGTAAACACACGTGGAGCAGAGATTGTCATTAACTTGGCCGATTACTACTCTTGCAGATTCCGACTGTATTTATTTTTAATTAACAGCATACACACAAACCTTTTTGCGACCGATCTGTCATGGAAAACTCAGGAGTATGTTCATAAATAGACATTAGCTTTTAAACAACTTCCCACAAATCTGTATCAAGTCAACATATCTTCTCTGATTTCAGGCAAAGTGCTCTATATTACTGGACAAATCCAATGCAACTCAAAAAGAATCGCACTATATCCTACTTTAATTTCCCACAAGACAATTGGTGCATTATTTCATGACACATTTTAATGTTGATTTTATTTATTTTGGACTTGCGGGTGTTATGGATTGTGAGCTCAATGTGTACATTTGACCTGTACATGAGACTATAGGAGCAGCCACTGATCATGGCCAATCAGCTGACAGCCAGTTTTTACCTGAGGCTAGTCGATCGCTGCATCTGATGTGGTCTCGTGTGTTTTGACTTACACGTGTCAGAAGCAGCTGCAATGACTCGAGTGACAGCAATACTGTACACTTAGTTAAACATATCAAACTTATTAAAGCCATTCAGACTCTTAATTTCCATTCACAGTTCTTGGTTCCTTAAGGAATCTGGTTATGATTTGGCACATCATACTATAACCTTGGGTGACAGAAACAAAATGTGTACAGCACCATGTATGTGTGAGTTAGAGTTGTGTATTTTTACAAAAAAACTGAATTATGTTAAGTAATAAAAATACATACACCTTTCAAAAATGATAAAAATGCTCTTTCACTAAGGCCTGGCGGTCTCAGCATCATCTCACTTCTTCTGTCTTCTCTCTCTTCTGGGATATATTTTGTATAGCTAAAATCGTATTAACTAAACGTTGTGATCGCCTGACTTTTTCTATTTTTAGGTTGGTGTATATTTCTATGACAACGGGCACGGTGTGTTGGAAGACAATGACATCTACAATCACATGTACTCTGGTGTACAAATAAGGTGACAGCTTCCTCCAGTCTGCAGTGTGCTCTCCTAACGTAGATCAAATGAAATGCATCTTTAAAGTCCTGAATGTTTCTGAACATTTTTGTTGATTCTTGACAGGACCGGGAGCAACCCAAAGATCAGGCGCAACAAGATATGGGGGGGGCAGAACGGAGGGATTTTAGTCTACAACTCAGGTCTGTATCTTCTATTCTGCTGCTCCCCTTGTCCCAAATGTATTGATTGTGTATCGGCATGTCTAACCCTGATGTTTAATACAACAGGTCTGGGCTTCATCGAGGACAATGAGATCTTTGATAATGCCATGGCGGGGGTGTGGATCAAGACTGACAGCAACCCCACGCTGAGACGAAACAAGATTCATGACGGCAGAGATGGAGGCATCTGCATCTTCAACGGAGGCAGAGGTACCTAAACGCCTAAAGTCTTAAACATCTTGAAACTTGATCGTACTATCAACGTACAATTGAGCTTCGTCGTTTAAATTCACACCCTGCCGTTTGTTCCTGCACATCTACAGTTTGAACCATGATTTCATTTTCTCTTTAGGTCTGTTGGAAGAAAACGACATCTTCAGAAACGCGCAGGCCGGAGTGCTGATCAGCACCAACAGCCACCCGATACTCCGCAAGAACCGCATTTTTGACGGCTTCGCTGCAGGTATCGAAATCACTAACCACGCCACAGCCACACTGGAAGGCAACCAGATCTTCAACAATCGCTTCGGAGGCCTGTTTCTGGCCTCGGGGGTCAACGTCACCATGAAAGGTAACGGCTGCTTTTTGGACATTACCGCTCTGACCGGCCTGGTTCCAAGCTGTTAGGATCTGCTTCCTAATCTCATTTCCTGCCCCCCTCTGTCAGATAATAAGATTCTGAATAACCAGGATGCCATTGAGAAAGCAGTGAGCAGAGGGCAGTGCCTCTACAAGATCTCCAGCTACACCAGCTACCCCATGCACGACTTCTACAGGTAGGCTGCGACGCATACAGGAAATCAAGGAGAGGTGAAAGGAATAAGATACTAAATGTATGTTTAACCAGTTTTATAGTCTATTGTTTTTAGTGACAGTTAAACAAATACCTTTTTATAAAAATAGAAGTTGAAGTAAGTTCTAATATATATATTTTTTTATTTGATTTTGTAGACCAGCAGATTGATTAAATGTTTGCATTTAGGAAACATGATTTCATTTCCATTAATTTGGTAATCGTCTAAATGTACAAGAATGGTCATATGTCTGCCATAAATCTATTTGTTTCCCTTCTCTCCAGATGTCACACCTGTAATACAACAGATAGGAACGCCATCTGTGTTAACTGCATCAAAAAATGCCACCAAGGGCACGATGTAGAATTTATACGGCACGATCGGTAAGACATGATTTGGTTCCTTCCTGAAAATTGTTCTATGACTGCCACTTCATGGAGGTAAAAAAGAGTCCGTTTTATAATCCCTGACATTTATTCCCTTTAGGTTTTTCTGTGACTGCGGAGCGGGAACGTTGTCCAACCCCTGCACGCTGGCGGGAGAGCCAACGCACGACACGGACACTCTGTACGACTCGGCGCCGCCCATCGAGTCCAACACGCTGCAACATAACTGAAGGCGTCCGGTCCAGTTACACCCTCCCACATAAGCATATAAACACATAACGTTGCACTCAGCCATACGCACGCACACGATGACACGCATTACACACACTCATCAACTCGCAGCCATAAGGACCCAGAGAGACTCTGTGATTGCGGCGCTCTCAGATGGGATGGAGGTGGAAGAGGCTGCAGAGGAAGCGGCTTCCGCCCCGCTGCACGCTGCAGGCACACACAGACTCCTCAAGAGGGAGCCGTGGAGCTGAGAGTAGACAGAACGGCCACAAGAGATTCCTCACTGAGTATTTCTTATTGCAGTCTGAAGACAAAGATGGGAAGGGGCTAGGCAGAGGGGCTCGGTGGCAGAGTGTGAAGTTCCCCCCGGTGTTCATCCTCGGCTCCCAGCCCACTTCTTCTTCCTCACAAGAACTGCTGTCAAAGTGACGTCCTGCTTCCTCGCAGCTGCCATCCCATTGGCTGCCCAGTTGTAATTAGGCAACGGATGGGCGGATGTTGCTCTCTAGTGTGGATAAAGAGAAAGATTGTGTGTGTGAGATGGAGCACTTGGGCTTTTAAAAAAAAAAAAAAATGTTCTGATCAATGGATTTTATTTCAATGCTTTCTCATGTAGTTTTGTATTTTCAAGCAAAAAAGCTGACTGTATTTGATTGTCTTTTATTTTATTATATATTATTATTTTTCTTTGGTTAGCATCCCTCCTCCCACTCCAAGGCAAAGTGCAGAAACTCAAATGTCCCAGTGGTGAAGTTCTTTCTGTGAAAGAGAATCTCGTTTAAACACTAAAAACCCTCTCCGATATATTAGCTAAAATGGCAGGTGGGGGCATACCCTTGTATAAAGGTGTGAGTGTATTGTGTACAGTGAAAGTTGTGTGTGTATATGTTTATAAGTTGATGCAGTCAGTGTTTTGAGGAGAGGGTTTCCATAGGAGGCGTCAGAGCTCCTTTGAACTGGAACTGATGAGTTCCTCTGCAGACGTCCCTACCCTTCCTCCCCCGTGTATCGTGGTGACTGTGGCTCCTCATGCAGCCTGAATCGTATGCATGTACCATAACATCTAGACTTAATATATTGTGAGTATTCAATAACCATTATGTAGATGCTAGTTGGAATTCAAAAAGGGGTATACTTTCTTAGAAAGACTAAACAGGAAACTGGCCATTTCTAAGAAAATAAAACTTTATTAGATCACAGGTGTCTGTCTTTAAATTCCTGTTGTGGATTTGCTGCTGAAGAATCTCGTTTGGACATGCATTATGTATTCAAAAAATGGCAGTAATGGGGGAAAGAAATACAACTCACACATATCCAGTAATACTTTTTTTATTGCAAAACTATACATTTAAAGCGCTCTAGTGTGGTTACTTACAGCACATGAACTAAGAGGTTTGTTTCTCGATGATTGTTAAATCAAACTTTTTGCAGGAACACAGCGTGAAAGGATCTCTGAGATGTATGTGTTGTTTTTGGAGAGTAGCTCCTGCTTCATCTTCCTCAGCGCTGTCTTCACCTCTTCTTCACTCATGGTGGCAGCAGGGAGGGACTTGGCCTTCTCCAGGAACTCCTGGATCAGGGTTTCCCCGTCCTGAAGGAGAGAGGCACATCAGGTCAGATGTTACTACTGCCAGTACACCACATCTATCTGTATACCGTCATTATATCACTGATGCTGGGAAGCTTGATGGAATTGTACCAGGTCAGGTCAAACCTATTGCCGTTGGTGTAAAATGTCCTGAAGGGAAAACCAGCTTTTCAGCCTCAAAACAACATTTATTGGATGTATTTTAAATATATAAGTATAGTACATCATAACAATTATAATACCGTTTGTCCTAAATTGCCATTGAAAAGTTAAGTATGTCTCATACTGTAAAGTGCATTTATGTAAAAAAAAAATTGGATACCACAAATAATATAGAATTTAGAGAAACACGTTGGGGTCGGATGCTTGTTTCTAATGAGGCCATGATGCATGATTGTATGTAGGTTGCCATGACAGCTGGACGGTGAAGCACTGAGCCCTACTTGTTTGTCCGTGCGTCGTCTCTTGGCCTCGGGCCCCTTCCCCCCCGCTGGTTCCTGGAACTCCTCCAGCTCCTCCGCCTTTTCCTTCGCCATGGCCACCACCGATGGCGGGAAGCAAGCCAACTCGGCCACATGGATACCGAAACTCTGGTCACACACACCTGAACATAGAGTCAGGCGACGGGTCAGGTCACAAAGCTTGTTACACTACATTCATAAACTCCCCAGCCCTAAATATGTGCCCACCGTGTTTGATCCTGTACAGCATGGTGAGAGTGTTGTGTGAGGTCAGAGCGGTGACGTGCAGGTTGTGGACGGTGGGCTGCTGCGCTGCCAGGGCCGTCAGCTCGTGGAAGTGAGTGGCGAACAGACAGAAGCAGCTGATTTTGGAGGCGATGTGTTCGCTTATGGCCCAGGCCAGACCAAAGCCGTCGTACGTGGACGTGCCTCTTCCGAGCTCGTCGATTATGATGAGAGAGTTCTCTGTTGCCGAGCTGAAGGGGCAAAAACGTGCAATGAGAAAAATGCGTTGTGCATCATTTTTAAGCTGTTAGCAATTTGTGTGTTTGTTGTTACCGCAGGATGGCAGCCGTCTCCAGCATCTCAGACATAAAAGTGGACACTCCTTTGACCTGGCTGTCTCCCGCTCCCACCCTGGCCAGGACGCTGTCAATCACACTCAGCTCCGCCTTTTCACACGGCACAAAGCAGCCGATCTGCGCCATCAGAGCGATCACTCCCACCTGACGGATGAACGTCGATTTACCGCCCATATTTGGTCCTGTGGAGACAAGAGTTATGTGTGACCATTGTCATGTGCCTTCATTCTCAGAACTAGGGGGGAAAGCATCTGAAAAAGTGTAAAGATTTACGCAAATTACAATGTTTACAGATAACAACCTTACCTCTGGGATTGAAACACAATTCTCACACACAGGAAATACAGAAAGAGGAGATTCTTTGTTTGTATTGGCTGTTGTGTGACTGATCTCTGAATTGACGGAATGGGTGAAAAGGAAACTGAGAAGTCGGTTTTTATTCTTGAATCATTTAATCCCATAAGCTTTGATATGTTTCTCAACAGACTTGCAATGAAAGTGTTTATGTCACTTTGGAAGTGCGATATCTGGTCACACCTGTAATGATGTAGAAGTTCTTCTCTCCCTGGGTGAAGGTGATGTCGTTGGGGATGAAGGCGGTGTCAGCGTCAGTCTCCATGCAGGGATGCCTGGCCTGCGTCAGCTCCATCCGCCTGCAGCCGTCCGCCAGCAGGCGAGGCCGCACGAACGGCACAGGAGCGGAGACGGACGCCACGGCGAAACTCACCACGGCATCCAGCTGCGCTATCACGTCGCTCATCGTCTGGAGAGGATCCACGTAGCCTGGTGGGTGATGAAAGGTTCAGCACTTCAAATGAATTGGCAGAGAAACAGGAGACTGCAGCATGTGCGGAAAAGATGTGTATCTGGTTAAAGAACACCATCTGACTAGAATGTTATTCCACTCTCTGTTTAAAGTACACTACAGTGTGTTGACCTTTGTAGAGAATGTGCATGAAATCGTTTACTAGAAGGTCACATAAGACAAATCCGGGATCATCGTGCCGACGTAACGTCTTCTGTCTCAAATCAATGCCATGCCGATGAGCCACAGTGAGCAGCATGTGATGGCGTTCCTCACCTGAGGCGATGTTGATAATCTCTTTGACAATGGCGTCCTGGGCCCCCTCGTACTCCTCGCGGTTCTTAGTGTACTCCTCGTTCAGAGAGCTCAGCTTCCTGTAGACATGCGAGACAACAGAGAGTCAGCTGACAGGAAGAGAGCATCTATACGAGGAGGACATGAGGTGTGTGTGTGAGACTGACCCGTTTGTGAAGCGCACTCCGTTCTTCTGGACGTCCAGCGTGCTGAACTTCTTGTTGTTCCTCAGAGTCTTCTCCTCCTTGCAGGTGACTCTCAGGTAGAAGCCCAGCATGGCGTTAGACTCCAGCTTCACCGTCTTACCAGCGTCCAGACCTGAAACACAACGCGACTGCGGTGAGCTCAGACGCCAATTCAAACATCAGTGGAATCACATAGTCATGTACAGACACAAAGAGAAAAGGACCATACACACACACTTTGCAAAAACGTATACTCTATAAAATAGGTAGCCACATAAATGTACAAAACACTGAAATAGCTACATTTGTTTGAAGAATATAATATAAGTGTCTATTGTGTTTACTTTACTTGTTCTTATGCGATAAAGTTAGGCTTGTATTCACTTAAGTAAAAAGCATGAATAATGTGACAAATTTTCCAAATAAGGCTGTGCAATAATAACATACTGTGATATGAAGGCATTTCTAGATCTGCAAAGATTAATCTATTACTTGTCAGCTATTATTTTAATCGCCAACTGTTTTAAAAAGGGCCCTATTACGCTTTTTCTTTCCTGTAGTGTTCCATATAGGTTTTTCTGCATGTAAATGAATATGAGAAAAATAAAGACCTTTTTGAACATTAAAGCATGTACACCAGAGTGTCCTGCACGGGTCTGATTTTCAAGACCCGCTCCCGTGACGTGTAATACCGAACCCGCCCCTCGCACATATAGCCAATTAGTTCCGCAAACTGACCCGACCCATCGGCACAAGATCCGCAAACCGACCCGAACCCGCATATCCTATGAGCAGTGAAAACATGCAATTATTAACACACGCAGTTGCGTGACAATGCTGTATTCTCCGAGCTTCGCCTTCACCTCAGCCATTTCGAATGTGGCGCACTCGGCAGCAGATTGATGCGGTGCAGAGGCTTCGTTTAATGAGTGGACAGCTAAATATTTTTTCAACGATCTGCTACTGGCCCGGCCCGTCTTTCAAATTTTAAAACTCATAGTGGCCCCCGAGCCAAAAAGTTTGCCCATCCCTGGTCTATACCGTCTGTACTAGGAGACAAAAGATTAGTTATCCGTCAGGAAAAATGGATTTGCTGCTCTATGGAACATTGTGTTGAATTTGAAGATAAGAGCTCCAACCTGCTTTAGCTGAAGCAGTAGGAAGAGTTTTTGTCCTTTCTTTTCTAATGTGAAAATAAAAAAACTACCATGAGTATATTAAAGACATTGAAGTTTAGATGTCCTACAGACAGAGACTTAGAAAACGTCATTCTTTTTTTATATATATATAAAGACAACATTCTCAAAAATAGTTTAAGGTTTTTTCCATTCAGCCTGATATTTAATCTTGGTCTTTAATTTTGTTACGATCTGAAGAATTTACTACACTGAAAAGAAAAGCACATGATGACCTCACGGTGTAATCGACTTGCTTTGACTTCTTTGTCCCACATATTAAAAGCTCATCAGCAGATGCGTGCAGTCACTCATTTTCACAGATATCCGCTAGATAGATAAACTTGGTCTCAGTGCCGTGTGTGTGTGTGTGTGTGTGTGTGTGTGTGTGTGTGTGTGTGTGTGTGTGTGGTTCACCTAGTTCTCTGGCTGCACTGTTCAGCACCGCCTTCATGCTCTCCTCCAGCTCGTCCATCTTTTCTCTCAGCTCGCTCAACACGGGGTCGAATGACGCCTTCACCAGGAACTCGTGGTGGTCAATCTACACAAAACATGCAAGACACGAAACGTGTAAACAGCGTGAAGAATTAAATAGAATATTATGGGAGCAATATTCTTAAATTGTACATAAAATACTAGAGCAAATACCTGGTTCATGTCCAGTGTGGTTTCAATCATCTCCTGGTATTTAACAAAGTCAGAGTTCAGGTCTCTGAGAGGAGAGAGGAACACCGCCTCCAACAGAACCTCGTAGCTACCTGCAGTACACACGGAAGATAAACGAATGCACTGCAGTGTGTGTATGTATGTGGGCTACTAATGCATGTTAATCACTAGTTTATCAGCTACACCTCCAGCATCCAATGTACCAAAATATCAAACAAGAAGTTTTAGAATTCATAAAGAATGTAAGCAATTTAGCAACAATCAGAAGGTTGAGGGTACAGGTTCATTGTATATGAATGGGCTACAGCAGCTGGAGACTATGTCAGGTAACAAGGTTTTCAGTGGAGAGAAAAGTGACTCTTTATTAGGTTCTGGACTAGTAATGGACAAATCCAGGATTATTTTGCATCATGTTGACAGTTGTGGAGTAAATAGCCAGATTAATGAAGGCCATAGGAGGAGCAACAAACGGCACCAGCAAAATAAATTGGCCCCATAGTGTACAGCGCAGTAACACATAGCCGTCATGACCTGCAGCTTTGTGTACCTGAGTATCTCTCCAGGGCGCTGACGAGTGTCGGGAGGTGGCTCACGGCCTGGTAGACGCGGTAGCAGTCCTGAAGAGTCGCAGAGTGACGCTGGAACTTCTTGGACAGACGGTGAAGGTCCGGAAAACGCCGCAACAGATCCTCCTGACAGGTCTGCCTGAGCTCAGAGTCACACACAAAGCTCTCCACCATGTCCAGCCTATAAACACGCCACAAAACACACTATAAGTTTGTCCTATGAGCTTATTGAATTCCCCTAGAATGTCTCAAATGTATTTCTTTTCTAAATGTATCTATAACCAGGGGTGCACATAACTCTTTTAGTGAGTTACTCAGGTGAGCACCAGGAGACAGCGTTTGGTACTCAACCCACATGAAGCGTGGTTTTATTAAGTATAGTCTTCCTCACTGTCCTCCTCGGTGTCTCCTTCACTGTCCTCTAGTTCCTCTTCTTGCATGGTAGATGATGAAGATGCTGCAGATGCACCTCCCTGTCCCCGTTTAATCCTCCCATTGGCTTTCTCCAAAATGTGAAGTCTTTTCATTTCCAGAGGCCAAGTTGAAGGATACCAAGAAATGATCACCTGACTTGAAGTCATATCTGATTTCAGATGTGGGAAGTAACCCAGTACACTTATTTATGTACCTTACTCAAGTACAATTGTAAGATACTTGTACTTTACTTGAGTATTTCTATGTTATGCTACTGTGTACTTCTACTCCACTATAATTCAGAGGTAACTGGTGTACTTTTACTCAGACTTTAGTTCCACCTGGAGTAAATTCACAAGCTACCCTGCAGTATACAAAGTCATTCAAACTAGCTGCACCTTCACCAGCTTTGAGAACACTTTCATGATCAATCATTATAGAACATATCATATATATTATTCTGAAATGGACCAATCTACACAATGACTACTTTTACTGTCGCTACTTTAACTATATTTGGATGATAATACTTTTCTACTTTTACTTGAGTGACATTTTGAATGCAGGACTTTTACTGTGACAGAGTATTCCTACACTCTGGTGCTTCTACTTTTACTCAAGTACAATATCCGAGTACTTCTTCCACCTCTGTCTGATTTCAAAGTCTTGCATTAACACCCTGAGGAAGTTTGCAGCTCTGTGTTTTGCTCCAACTTCTAAACAAAATGGCAGCAGCTTGACCACAGAGCCTGAATGTTGCGATCAGCTGATTTGGCGCAGTTCTCAGTGTGTGTACGCAATTCAGATTTGTGTCAAGTACCTGCGTACCAGTTATGTGCACCCCTGTCTATAATATAGGTATTCAACACATTGGAATGACAACACACATGATGTCATTGTATCTCTCAACAGCTTCTTGATCTATAAACTGAAGGTCCTGGTTCATTCATATTATATGACGTAGCTTAAATCACTGAACAGACGTGAGGTGAGAAAACAGAGGTGATGGGCTTCAATTCTCCCAAGACTAACGCATTCAAATACGCCTCAGAACATGAAGAAATCTTTGGTCTCGACAGTTTGCTCCCACGGCTGTATTACCTCTCCTCTATTTTGGTTTTGTCCATGAGCGGCTGTTTGATCCACTGGTTGACCAGCCGCTGACCCTGCGGCGTGCGGCACTTGTTCAACAGACCGGCCAATGAATGAGCTCCACTTGTGTCATCGGGGGCTCCCTGCAGGAATCCATTAACAGGTAAGGATAATACACATTTCCCAGGGTTTCTATAACACATGTTTATCTCTGGGGTAAAAGAAACAACAACAATTAAACACATTTTTTATCATTAGCATATAATCAGCCTCACCCATATATAATGCTCCAGCAGCGGCAACACACGAGGCGCAGTCCACACTATCCTGGGTAGTTTTCATTTCATGACCACAAGGCCTAAAGATTTCAACTTTCTCTTGAGAAATAATGTTCCGTCTACCAATTATGGCACGCGGGACATCTCTAGTCACACCATGAGCTCTGTGGCTATGGGAAAGAAGCCACTCAGAGGCACAATGCTTCCTTGTTGAGTTTGTGAATTTGGTCTGCACTCAAAATCTAAAAGGCACATGGTTTAAGCTGCAGACTTAAACTATGTCTGCGTCTAACAGTTCCAAACCTCTGTTAGACGCTCACTAGCGGTGTAACGGTACACGTACACGTACACGTACACGTACACATGTGTACTGAACGAATATAACGTTAAACGTAACAAATTTAGAACGTGAACAATTTCTTGGAAGTAATCTCAGGTGCAGCGTCGCAGCATTCAGAGTAATTTGCTCACATTGGGTTCAACTAGAGCGAGCAAGTCATTTCATTGGACGAGGGGCATACTATGAGAGCTGGTCACAGGGATGCGTTCAAATGTAGTCAGTAATTTGAGAAACTGTCGAAATGGCGAACGCAGATAAAGTTGAGCTCGAAAATCCTCCAGCATCATTGAAGTCTCCGGTTTGGGAACATTTTGGTTTCGCAGTTACGTACAAGGATGACGGACAAAGACAGGTGGACCGAACCAAAGCTGTTTGTCGGCATTGTTCAACTAACATTGGTTACGCGGCTGGCAATACATCAAACTTGCACACTCATTTGAAAAGGCATCACCCGAACGTGAATATCACCGGTACCAAAAGAAGGCAACCCAACTCCCGCTAGCATTCAAGCCTCCACCACTCGCAAAAAGTTCAGACCGAGCCAAAGCTATTACAAACGCCAAATATCCTTACGTTGCCATGGTAGCAAAGCGCTACCTGGCTGTATCTGCTACCTCTGTCCCTAGCGAGAGGGTGTGTTCTCCACAGCAGGAGACATTGCTAGTGCCAGCAGATCTGTCCTTTCGGCAAGCAATGTGGACAAGTTCATCTTTCTTTAAAAAAACATGAAAATGCAATGACAAGCAAGTCCTAATGTCAAGCTGGCTGCTTAGGTACTAGTACAGTTCAGTTCAAATACAGATTATTTCAGTTCATCGAAATGCTGCACCTTAATGTTTATTTTATTATATTTTGTATTTATTTGACTGAATATTCACAGTTTAATAATAATTTTTAAAAAAACAACAAATATTTTATGTTTTGTGATGATTTTTTCTGCTGTACCGAAAACGTACCGAACCGAACCGTGACCTAAAAACCGAGGTACGTACCGAACCGAAATGTTTGTGAACCGTTACACCCCTAACGCTCACGTTACAAAACTCAACTTAAAGGTATAAGGTTGATAGATATGTGAAATAAACCCTAGTCAAACTGCATGCATGACAGGTAAGACAAAGAATGGTTCTTTTGTGATTTGGATTCCCTGACCCTTTCTGTAGTTTCTAGCTATGTGAATTGGGTGAAAGCCTTGAAGACCTGGCTCCTGTCACTGACCTGGAAGAGGTTGAGAGCCCTGACGGCAGCGTTGTCCAGCCTCATGTACTGACCCAGGTCCAGAGAGGTCAGACTGAAGGAGTTAAAGTTGGACTCGTCAGAGAGCAGCTCAAGGAAACGCACCACTGCAGCCAAGCACGACATGGCCACCTGAGAACAAAACCACACACAGACCACCATAAGTGAGAGGGGATATCAAGCGCTTGGAAGATAAATAGAGATTTTACAGTAGCCAAATCTGGCATTTACATTATCTTGTACTGGATACTCGTGGGTCAACAGTTGTCAAAAGGTGTTATATGTTCCATGGGCTTATTATCTAATACATCTGATTATTAAGGAGCAGATTGTCCTGTTCAGTGCACTTGGGTACAAGTTCAGAATGCTTGCTTACTAATTTATTTCTTGTTTTGTTACACTACGAGGGAATTTGCAAGATTATAATTTCTCCTGGGAAAAACACCATGCAACAGAATCTATAGCAATGCATGTGGTGCTGTTGGGTTTCTAACTCCTCGAGTGTACGAGAGCTCTTTCTATGTGATCACCTGTTTGTCCAGCTCAGGCAGCGTGTTGCTCGCCACACTCTCTCCCTTCTTGGCCCTCAGCAGCCGGTTCAGATCCTGGACCGTGTCTTTGCTGCTGAACTCTGCTCTCTTCCTCTCAGAGACCAGCACGCCGCCTCGCTCCACCACCTGCACAAACACAAAATAACAACGATGTCTTCACACCGTAATTGCACATGCATTCACAACCTACTTCTGCCTATACTGTTAGTGGGCGTACAAAAATGAATACATTAAATATATTGGAAAGGTCCAGTTACAGGCTTTGAAATTGATTGGACAAGACATACAAAATCTGGTCTTGGCAATTATTATGGGCCTTTTATAATAATTATTTTTGTTGCAGCGGATTTATTTTTTGAGACTTATACATTTTAGGGAATTTCTCATACATAGGCTACAATACAAAAGCTGCAGAAGCTTAAATATTAATGTATAGTTTTTTATATTTATGGAGCATATAGTCACTCACTTAGGAAATGTATTTAAGATGCAGGGCAGAGGTTTTGCTGTCATCAGTCCCTGACCACCACATACCTCCCGTAGTTTACTGCCGTCAGTGTTGCCATCGCCCTGGGCCAAGAGACACTCTTTGGGGCCGACCTGGACGAGAAGAGACTCCAGGTTGGAGAAAATCTCGTTGTCAGGAAACTCGCACACTCCCATCATCCTTTGGGCAGCGTCCACATAGCCAACCCCGACCACGCGCTGTCCGTCAGCTCCTGTAGCAACACGCACGGCTACAACTCCTGCACTCTCCACTGCTCCGGTTCCCCCGCCGAACAGAATCTCTTCAAACTGAGTCAAGTTTCCTGGAGAGGCCTGGAAGGGAAGAAAATGGGCATATGGACCACAGGCAAGAGATATAAACACAGAGAAACAAACCTTCCCTACAATAACTTAAGTGGTGAACCAACATTGTCATATTATCATCTTTTGTTAGCGAACAGTTGCTAACAAAGACATCAAGCAATAACAGAGCATCTTAACTCCGTTTTTAGTGTCTACCAAATCTTGAGGGGAATTTCTGGCAAATACACAATGAGACGAAACATACTATAATTCTTGGTAAAGCACAGAAACCCTTTTCACATTGTTTAAGCAATGGCTTTTGAGAAGGAAATTAATTAATTGCTTGGTAAAAAAAATGTATGATCTGAAGATTTATAAAGACGTTTGACATCTTTTGACACTTTAAGACGTCCTTATGAGGGTGATCAAAGTATTTAAGTGGATTTATACATATATCAATTTAAAAACAAAGTATTTGCAAATATATCTGACCATAATGTAATCAGGGTGCGAAAAAGTACACGACCCACCGTCCGGGACGTGTTATTTACAATATCGGACAAGTAGATCTTTCAATTGACTTGTCCGGGGCACAAGTGACGTTTTTCGGCCTGATTTATTGACAAATTATTGATACATTCCTTTTACAAAAGGCAGAACTCATTCGCAAATTGTCCGTGTCCGACCATTGTTCGTTTAGAAATGTTAGTTTCGGTTCCGCTTGTAGATTCCTAAGGAAATGCATCTCGCCGTTTTCTGTACATTTTACTGCAGCTGGGCAGCTGCTCACTGTTTGTAAATAAATGCGTGCAAGCGTCTTTGAGTTGTAGATAAGCGCTAGGCCTATACTGTAGGCTATAAATA
Source organism: Pseudochaenichthys georgianus (assembly GCF_902827115.2). Taxonomy (NCBI): domain Eukaryota; kingdom Metazoa; phylum Chordata; class Actinopteri; order Perciformes; family Channichthyidae; genus Pseudochaenichthys; species Pseudochaenichthys georgianus. Next base: position 14,752,832 of record NC_047521.1, on the reverse strand, counting down.
TAATGTATTATTATTATTAGGGTATGTCCTATGTGTTGGACATGTGTGGTTGGACTCTGTCTCACAGGCAGGTTGCAGTGTAACATCAGAGGAGACTGGGCCAATTGTACATTCTCAAACTGCACCACTTAGAACTAACTAACCAATGCAGAGATTATTTTTATATAATTGTATTCAATAACCATAAGAAATTAAACAGTATGAAGTGATTTGTAAATAGGAATACAGATTTGAATTAATGTTTTCATAAATATATTTTTCTCCCAGTTTGACTTATTTTTACCCTCTCAAAGAACCGGAATCGAGAACCGAAAATAACCGGAATCGAAAAGCAGAACCGGAATCGTTAAAATCCAAACGATACCCAACCCTATGTGTGATGCAGTAAAATCTTACCGCTCACTTACGTTAGCAGTGTCGTAAAAACCGTGGGAAAATGTAAAATACGAAGAAGAAGATTCCAGTGGCCCCAATTTTTGTCCATTCTGGACAAGTGAAAAATGTATTCGGACAAGTAAATTGCCAAACTCACTTGTCCATGGACAAGTACTCTCTAAAAACTTTTTCTCACACTGGTAATGCAATAATAGTCAGTGCACACCGGGTGAAATTATCAAATGCTGATTAAGGCATGCAAAACTAAAGCTTTACAAGCAGTACAGACCATACAAAGACAACAAAGTATATTGGAGTACAAGCACAATGAAATAACACGTAGCACTACATTTAAAATCAGAAAAAGAGTATATATATATATATATATATATATATATATATACATTGACAGAAAATTAATCAAATATCCTCATGAAGATATTTGATTAATTTTCTGTCAATGCATGGATTCTAAAGACGTCGACTTTATGCTTATGTTGATCTCTGATTATGTTGTTTTTGGTTTATTTGATCTCGATATAACTAGGGGGAGGAAGGATTTCATCATGTATTGTTCTGATTATTATGCTTCTTCATTCATGCACTGCTGCTGTGTCTGCGTTACCCTGATGCATGCTATCTATGTTTGTTTGATGTGGCACACTGCAAAACCAATTGCACTTCGGGGACAAAGAGACTGGGCACACAGACATGTCATCGGTAGTCATCACGATACCTTGTACTCAAGCTTCCAGTCTTTGCTGCTCTTGCTGTGGTTTTTGTAAACTTCCACTCTGTACTGCCTCACTAGCAGCAAGTCTCTCACAAAGGCCTCGAAGTTCATCTTGCTCAGGCAGACACTTTCCAACTTGCGACTCCCTGTAGACAAACACGCCCATATTAGTTTTAATTTGTTATGCAAAGCTCTTTAGCTAATGTGGCAGAAGGTGTGGCTAATACATGCATTTGTAAGTTAGCTAGCTTAGCTTGCATCACAACTGTTAGCTTGGAGCCGCCAGTCTGCCGGCTCCAGCTACTTGGTTAGCTAGCTAGTGGAGGTTACCTGAGCCCAAATATTTGATGACCCCATTCGTCTTGAAAACTTCCTTGGCCGCGAATACTGCATCTTTTCCGTGGACAGTGTAGAAGTCATTACGGTCAAATATTCTGAAAGTTGTGTCCGGTTTCTCCGGCATGGAACAAATAAAGCTTAGAAAGCCACTTTCGGCTGCACTGTCCATAGACAGGTTGTGTTTCGGTTGCACCGCCATGCTGGAATCTCCCGCCACCACTGTGGCCAAACCGGAAACTACGTTCTTCTTCTTCTTTATACGGTTTTATGGTGGGTGGCAACCAGCGTTATGGGTGCATTACCGCTACCTACTGTATTGGAGTGTGGACCAGAATGATCTACCAACCCCCAAAAAAGAATAAAGAAAGAAAAGAAAAATGTTTAGTTGTCTTTATTTATTGAGTTTGTCTTAACTACTATAAAAGTCTCCCTGACCCAATGTCTAATATATCTTTGAGTGTTGGTTGGTCCACTCCAAGCTTCCTGATTTCTGTCTTCAGAGTTTGTCTTTCTTGTCTGTATTTTTTGACCTGGCAGTTTTAACCATAGATATATATAAACACTAGATGGCTCATGGGAGATTTTCCAGCGTAGCTGACCGGCCGCCATCTTGCTACAGTTAACAGAGTTACTCTGATTCGCGTTATGGTAGCTGTTGTAAGGTGAGTGATCTGCACACAAATACTCTTAACTCACTGAAATCTTGACTGATTTACAAACGGTTTGGTTTATTATAAACATGATTAGCATGGCTATGATACAGGATGCTTGGACATGTTGAAATTGCAGCTTTTCTTTGTGTATGTGGTTGTATTTATTAGCTGGCTAATAACAAGAGGCTGTCAGTGAGACCTAGTATTACAAAGTTGACCCAGCAACTTTACACCAGTGGGAGAGGCAGAACTGCTCTTTCTTTTCAACACAACTTAAAGAGCCTGTGACACGGTTTTCCCCCATCATCCAAACCCATCAATTTGAGTACATATTGTCCCCTTGAAAACCGTTACTGAACTGATTTTGGATATTTGTACTTTGATAACCATTAATCTGCCCTTCAATGTTGACAATTTTCTGGATCTTCTCGCGGATTCTTCAAGTCCCGCCAAATAATGGGTGACGTCATTGCGGGCACAGCGCTCCAGCTGCACTGTCCAGGATCCCAGCATCTGCATGTAAACTAGGGATGTCCCGATCACCTTTTTTTGCTCCCGATCCGATTCCGATCATTTGACTTTGACAATCTGCCGATACCGATTTTTCCCGATCCGATCTTTATGCAATGCATTAAGAGAAAAAAAAGGTAACAGATAACGGCTGGTCATCCAACGCGATGAATTCAGCTATCTTGGCTGTTATTGTGTTGGCCTTTTCACTGTTCTGGGGCAGTTTCTCTTTCCTTTTAAAAGTCTCTGAAAGTGTCGGTTGTTTCAGTGCCGTTACCTGAGTGTTTATATATATCTATGGTTTTAACCATAGAGAGATAAGAGTTACGACACTCTTTGATGTCGCCGCCAGCCGGTCACGTGGTTTATGTATGCCGGGATAGTTCAAAACGCACTTCCGTGGCAATGCTTCCCTATGGCAAAAACGGCACAAACATGGTCAAAATAGTCATGGATTAAACCAACGCTGTTATTTTTTAAAGATTGCTTTCATATTTACATGATGTGGTTACACTTTGTATGGATTGGCAATATGTACAAGTTTAGTTATTTAACGATATTTTGAGGGGAAAGTGTGGTAGCACAAGCAGGCTATGTTGCTGTCACTGTCAGGTCAGTCACGTCCGTAGTATAGTTGCGCTGCGTTGTCATGTTCTTATATGGGACAGACAGACAGCAGCGATTGCGTTATTGAATAGTAAATATATATATTAAAAAAACACACACACCCAAGTACTTTTTCAGCTGTAATTGCATTATTGCATACTTTTTATTGACAGTTTTGCATTTGGAGAGGCAGGGTGACAACGGAAAGCTTGGTAGCCTATTACTTATTAAAAACAGTGTATGGAAAAAGTGATGTGTGTTAGAACAAAACAAAGTCAAATGAATGAGAATGAGAACAAAGAGGGTTAGGGTTCAACAGAAAAATATTAATTCAGCCAAAAAACACAATTTTGATTAATCTAAAGTGTAAAACAATCTTCAACACAGACCAAATGAGTGCCCTTGGACAACAAAATATATGGTGGGGCAAAGAAACGATAAATTAAATTGAGAGAGTGGGAGACTGAAAATGATTACTATGATAAATATTCAAACTATTTACAATTTTTTTTACAGAAGCTCCTGTTGAACCATGGTTCAACAGAGCAACACAAACAGGTTTGTCAACAATAACAATTAAAATGACGAGGCCACTTTGCCAGGGGGAGGTGATCCAGCGACGAGACAATAAAGCAATTCATATTAAGTTCTGTTGAGACACCACAGGATATAAAACCTTCCAAGCGATGACCTCTCCTCACCTTTCACCTGTATTTCCTCAGGAGACTCAGGTCCTTCAACGTCTGCAGCACAATAAGCACCCACCCACAATTGTTGTTCGCACAAGCATAATTGTGCGAACAACAATTGTGGGTGGGGGCATTTTACAAATATTTACAAACAACTATTTACAAAAAAGCAATACAGAACTCTAGTCTAGGGCATCCAGGGGCCTAACCATTTTGAAAAAAACAAGAAGGTTCCTTTGTGACATCCTCTTCATCTGTTTCCTGGGCCCTAAAAAGCAGAGCAAGAATAGGAACAGTGGTGAATAATGGGAGAGAATACAGTTGGGAGCAGACTGAACAGAGGACATAGCAATATTCATGTTAAAATGTTAGCACAATAAATATTATGGCACTTTCGTTTATATTGCATTTTAATAGATCAGTTGTCATACATAGCATTTGGGTGCTCTAATCGATCCGAGAAGGGGTTCCGGATGTATGGCTTCCCTAAGGACGGAGAGCGAAGGAAGAGATGGATGGCAATGGTCAACAGACAAAACCTGTGTCTGACAGAGGACAACAACAGCAGAAAACTCTGTCATGTAAGTAATGTTCACAGAGGTGACATGACTTATTAACATTTTAAAGGGCATCATATTTCCTAGTGTAGAGAATGATGACTCTTCAATGACATTTGAAGTGTGCAGGGGAAACTGATCAAACCTACCTATCCACAGGTACACTTTGAAGACGACCAATATATTGGCAACAAATCAGGAGGAAATTTGAGGTTGAGGCCAGATGCTGTTCCAACAGTATTTATACATCGGCCTAAACCGAAAAGGAGAAAATTCACGTCAAGGAGCATGCCTCCAGCTGTCAGGAATAATGACCACACCTATTACTGCACATCAAACATTGGTATGATATATGAAGCTAACAATGTTTCCCATGTTATATAATTCAAGGATAGACTACACTCCTAATGCAACTTTCAGATTATACAGCTTCAAAACTACCAGGGTTCAGGGATTCTCTGAAGACTCATATACCACATGTACATAATCTACAGATTTCTTCATACTGTAACATTGCCAATAGGCGAACTTGGATGAATGTCACTATACTGTAGGAGTATAGTGTACCCTTAAATGACAATAGGTGCACATGTAAAGGCAGCATACACATATAACAGCAATTGCCTTGTTATTGTTACAGAGATTCAGGGAGATATTGAGGTGGAGTTCCAAGGGAATGAAAGGGACATCACAGACAGAGAGAGTGAGACAGATGTCAGCAGACTGCCAGGGGCCAGTATGTCAGGGGCCGACAATCAAGAGGCCACCTTACCAGAGATCAGTGTGCCAGGAACCAGTCAGTCAGGGGTCAGCTATGAAGAGGCCAGTTTGCCATGGTCAGGTGCTCCAGGGACCAGACTGCCAAGGGCCAGTTGTGACCGGGCTCACGTGGAGGATCTAATGAGGCAACTGAGAAGGGAGAGATTACTAAGAAAGAGAGCCGAGAGGGCTCTGGTAAACCAGAAGAGGATTCATTCGGCATTAAAAAAAAAACACAATTTGATTAATCTAAAGTTTCAAAAAATCTTCAACACAGACCAAATTAGAGCACTTGGGCAATCAAAAAAAGGTGGGATACGGTGGGGGAAAGACACCGTGAAAAAAGCAATACAACCAAGGTTCTGTTGTGGTACTACAGGATATAAATGAGAGCTGGTCTGCTGGTATTAAAATAATTTAAAAGGGGTGCACTTTACCGTCCATCAGATGAGGTTTTCACCCTTGTTCAGAACGTGGAGCAGCTGTTCCGTGTGAGGATGAGCGATTCCCTCATGGAGTCCTCAAATGCAGTGTCACAGCTAGAACAAGAAGCCATGTTGCTGGACAGCAACCTGCCCTCATGCCATGACCTGAAGAAAAAAATCCTCTCAACAATGTCAACATACATCAGGCTGAGGTTAAGGATTGCATCAAAGTGCATCAGGGCTGAGAGGAAGGATAAACATAAATGGTATCTTGGCAGCAAGAGTCAGAGTAAGAAGGCAAAGAAGACCCAACAGACCTCTGCACCGAAGGTCATAACATCTAGGCCACTGCCAAACACCTTACTCGTTGCCATCGATGTACTTGGCATCTCCATTCCCGGTCCTCCGTCAGCAGCCCCCTCCTTCAGCAGCAGCAACAGCCATGATGAGGCTGACATATGAGGCTGAATAAAAAAAAGTGCTAATTATTATTTTTTTTAAGTGTTTATTTTGTTTAAAAATAAACATTTTGGATGCATGACCATGTTTTAGGCTCATTCTTCATTCACTGCTGTAGAGTAGCCTATTCAGTAGGCTATTATATTTTTAAGACTGAATAATACCTTTGAAGAACAATCATTAAACTAGTGTGTATATTACAACACAAAGGAATCTATCCTAGCATGCCATCAAGCATTAAAAAGTAGCGCTAGGCTAGTTGTACAGTACAGATAAGTTAACACGGAACAGTACAAAAAAAAACTAAGTACAGTCAACATGTCACATAATGAAATGTTAGTATATCCCAAAATGCAATGAAATATTTATCACAAACGCCACTTCATTTCTACTAGTGCTAGCAGTTAAGTCATATCATACAGAAAAAGTCATATCATACAGAAAAAGCCGACTAAGGATGGCTGACACGGTCAGGTTCAGCAGATAAAAACCAAAATAACAATAAAAACACATAATCAATCTAAATCCTGCTTGTTAGTTACCCAGCATCATTGATATATAAGCTGCAAGCGATTCATTACTGAAATCTTACCTTCAAATCAAAGCTGACGAAGTCGCGCTAGCTAACTAGCAGGCAATGCTAGCAAAATTGGTTGTAATAACCAAGATAAAATATAGATAATTACGCTGTGCATATACAAATGAAGACCAGTATAAGCATAATAAAGGGCCTCTGATACAATATAGACAGCTGACAATTCAAAAGAGTTCGATATTTCAGCAACTTACCTCTGGAACTAATCGACGCGCCGTAATGAGGTCCAACGCCCAAATGACAATATTTTGAACTATTTCGATGTCCATACCCCGGAAGTAGGCGCTGCCATTTTTTTACAACGGAGGTCTATGGGAGTGTCGTAACTCTTAGTATCTAGTATCTCTAGGGCTCTGGTTTTAACTACGTTCTTCTTCTTCTTCTTCTTCTTCTTCTTCTTCTTCTTCTTCTTCTTCTTCTTCTTCTTCTTCTTCTTCTTCTTCTTCTTCGGAGTTGTTTGTGGATTGCAAAGCAACGTAAACTATGCATACAGCCTGCTATATCGCAGTATGTTGATTCATGCATTGATTGTTTGAAGAAGTCATATTAGCATTTTTACTTTTTATAAGCCTATTTTGTCTTGAATATTTCTCATTAAAGAAGAATGGATTTTGAAATGTACAACATCATCATTTTGGTATCTTACATTTATAAAGCGAAATGACTATATTGTGTATTATGAATCGTTTACATCAGAGCCGGTTTACACGTATGTTAGTTTTACAACTGACATGGAAACAGTTATAAGAATGTTTGAAGTTCTTAAAGGACTTTGAGTGCAGTCAAAACAATTATATAATTCGTCAGCTGTGGGGACAATAAGTGTTTTGTTCTTTTAAATAAAAAGGGCAAAACATGAAGGTTAATTTCATGCCTGCATGTGAGAGTTACGTGCCACATCTGCTCCCTTTCAGTGATTAATATTTGACCGTGAAAACCCATGCAGCTTTTAAGTTTCCAAGAAACTGCATGAATAATGTCATCAGCAACCATTCAATACTAACTCTTGTGTTTGTTTGTAGAACAACAGTGATACTGTGTTTAATACAGGAACTGCGTACTTGTTAGAACGCCTGTTGACGCGGCAGTGAATTACCATGATCGCTGAAGACCTGCCACACGTGAATATTACTTGTGATGGTCTGAAAATTAGGTATTGAGAACCGTGGCACTATGACCACCATGACTCAATATTGACCTGTCAAAGTCCTTAGGCCGAGACCAACCTGATCTCACCAGAATGCGTGACTCCCAGAATGCGTGACTCCACCACGACTCCTTTACACCACAATACGTGGTGAAGTCACGAACTTTGTTACATTTACGTGTCGGCACCACGCAAACAACCCCAATGTAAAGTGAATGAGGCTCCTTTGTCGTGGTGCACACACGCATTTCTACAACGTCCCGCAGTGAGCTTTTATTCTATAAAACGTGTTTAAAATCTACTTTATAGCTTGTAGTAACTCACGGGAGGCTTCTTTTATTTTATTTGTATTCATAATTATTTAAATTTTTCGTCAGAATGTAAAAATTACATTAGTTACGAATTTGTGTTCTCAAAAAACACTGCATTGTGTGTAATGCAACTGTGATTTTTATTAAATTAGTTAGTTTTTAAGGAAGGCCAGAGCTTCAGCTGTGTCAAATAGATTGTTCCCTTTAGTTAACGTTATTTAAAAGATAAAGATCATGTCCCCTGTATTGTATTACGAGCGTCCATTCCCATTGGATAACGGAGAATTGTACACCCGGAAGTAAGTAGCCTATTCTCCTTACTGTCGATTGATTTTACAGTGATATCTGCACTACTCATCGACTAAAAAACACCAGATTATCCTTGTTAATTACACAACATTGATTGGTTTGAATTGTGTGCAATGCTTTTGCATTTTCCCCCTTCGATTCGGAGAAACAAATATTTTTTCGGAGTTTTTGGAAGGCAGAAGACACTACACTACCCAGAATCCTCAGCTATCGTTTGGGACTACACCATGTGCTTAGCTTGACAAACCCCGTGATCAGTCCTCAAGCTCTTTGATTGGTTGACCTCCAACTGCATTCCATATGAAAAAAAAAAACGTTTCGTAAAAAAGAAAATCATACTTTATTCAGCAGTGCTTGCTTTACTCTTTGAAAGTCATCACATGAATGCATTGTAATAAATGGTTTGGCTGTATTAAATATTACACATCTGTCGTAGTTATTTATTTATCTACAGAGATCGGGCTTAGAATAGACCGGAAACTATTCTTTTACCGTTCTGTTTTAATTTCACAATAAAGTTAGTAGTAATATTTTGTTTTGATATTATTGTTTTTTATTAACTTCTAGACCGCTGGGTCATGTTAAGACCATCTTTTTTTTGTTGCTATGTTGCTTTGCTTTGTTGCTATGTTGCTATGTTGCTAGTAGAAGCTGCTGGGACTCCCAGCAGCTTCTACTGAAGCCTTCCGAGTAAATCGCCAGAACGCCGACACCTCCTCATCTCCACCGCTCCCATGTTTTATTTTGTGTTGCCATAAGTTAGTCTCTCTGCGTTTCTGCGCTGGGCTAATGCTAATGCTAATGCGAGGATAATAAAATGGCGGCTTCACAAAACTTTTTGGGAGTTTTACGGGGCGTGGTTTGCAATTCGCCCAGCCAATCAGGAATATAGCTCTTTTCTCAAAAAAGAGCCGCTCGAAAGTCCCTGCTCTCTAGCAGGGACTTTCGAGAGGGTAAAAAGGTTAGCATGAACTACTTTTAGTACCGGCTCTTTTTGGTGTGAATGCGACCATGAACTAAGTTCGCATGAACCTTTGTGGGAAAAGTACCGCAGTGTGAACGCGGCTAATACAGGGGACATGATCTTTATCTTTTAAATAACGTTAACTAAAGGGAACAATCTATTTGACACAGCTGAAGCTCTGACCTTCCTTAAAAAGGAAGGTCTAATTTAATAAAAATCACAGTTGCATTACACACAATGCAGTGTTTTTTGAGAACACAAATTCGTAACTAATGTAATTTTTACATTCTGACGAAAAATAAAAATAATTATGAATACAAATAAAATAAAAGAAGCCTCCCGTGAGTTACTACAAGCCATAAAGTAGATTTAAAAAACGTTGTATAGAATAAAAGCTCACTGCGGGACGTTGTAGAAATGCGTGTGTGCACCACGACAAAGGAGCCTCATTCACTTTACATTGGGGTTGTTTGCGTGGTGCCGACACGTAAATGTAACAAAGTTCGTGACTCCACCACGCATTGTGGTGTAAAGGAGTCACGCATTCTGGTGAGATCAGGTTGGCCGAGACTCTATCAAGCACAATACATTTGGAGCAGTTTGGAGTACTCTCAAGTTTCAACAACTTCCTCTTTCATGGCGAGTGTCTCAAAATGGCCAACGGCTAGGGCGTTCCATGTAAAAGAAAGCTTTTAATAACTTGTGTTTCTTAAGAAGGTCTAGACCCAATGTGAAGTCGATCAGATTTAATCTGTAGGATATATTTGTTATAGTACAGAGCCATTAAATGCCAATTATACACAAATAAATCAAACTAAATGCAAAATAGCTGAATTTATTTTTTCAATGTGTGATACTTGTGCTGTGCAAATATTGTAAATATAGGGTGAAACATACATCCACTGCTGTTTCGTTAAAGTTTTCACATAGAATATATATTAGTTTATAACCCACTGGTGAATTTATAAACGGCGGTTGCTTTTGGTGTTTTAATTAAACGTCATCACTCCGAGCATTAGACGCCTTTAGCTTAGCGGTGGTGACTGCAATGTTTTTTTGCTAATACCTTCTATTTTACTGAAGCTTTGGCCCGAGGTGTTTTGACAGAAACAGTTGTCCCATATAAAAAGAAATCAACAACTTTTACGTTTTATAATGTATTAGGAGGAAGTATTCAATATAATAGTGGCGCTAAGGTACAAGTAGTGCTTATACATTTAAATGTTAGGTCATGTTATCATCACATTAGCTGTTGAATAGATTTATTCCCGAATAAACTTTATTTTTAGAGTGGGAATATTTCACAAATACTTCAAACTCAAATTTACAAATCTATTTACAGTGAGGTTTTTGTAATATAAGACATTGTTTTTCAACTTATTTGAAAAACATGACTTCCTCCAAACACTGAGCAGAAATCCAAATCTAATTATCTAAACCAATATTAGATATTATTAAAAAATATAATTATTATTAAATATTCAATGTCTGGAACAAGCTGACTCATTTAGTAAAAAAGTACACTTTTTGTGAGCATTTAGAAGTGAAGGACTAAATTAGATGTTTATCCAAACCTGACAGCATGACCAAAATGTTCGCTGTAACTGTAAAAACATGAATGAATCCTATTTGACTAAGAACAATTTCTGATCAGGTGACCTATTTTGGATTGAAACAATTCAATTGATGAACTGTAAACCTCCATAGTAAGTACACACGACAGGCAGGAGGAGGGCAGCTCTGAGCCATCATGGACATTAAGGAGCTCAGGGTGTCATGAGCTCAGCAGCACAATTGTTCGTGTTTGCTGAGAGAACCGATTATCCCCCGTTAATAGCAGTAAGCACGCCGTCACTGACAAATTGTTTCAGATGTAATGATTGGTTCAAAAGACCTCATGAAAGACGACACAAGAAGTGAGGATACCCGGCCCGGAGGAAGCCCGGGGTCCCTTTCTGGAGCCAGGCCCAGAAGGAGGACTCGTCGGCGAGCGTCTGGTGGCCGGGCTTGCCACAGAGCCCGGCCGGGCCCAGCCCGAAAAGGCAACATGGGCAACACCTCCGCTTCTCCGTCCCGCGGGCCCACCACCTACGGGAAACATCGATGGGGTCGGGTGCGCTGCCAGAAGGGTGGCAGTGAATGCGGAGGGTCTCGACGGACCAGACCCGGGCGACAGAAGCTGGCTTTGGGGACGTGGAACGTCACCTCTCTGGGGGGGAAGGAGCCGGAGCTTGTGCGGGAGGTGGAGCGTTACCAGTTGGATCTGGTTGGGCTCACCTCTACGCACAGCGTCGGCTCTGGAACCTTACTTCTGGATAGGGGTTGGACTCTATTCTTCTCCGGAGTTGCTCAAGGTGTGCGGCGCCGGGCGGGTGTGGGGATACTCACAAGGCCCCGGTTAGGTGCTTCGTTGTTGGAGTTTACCCCAGTGGACGAGAGGGTCGACTCCCTACGCCTGCAGGTTATAGGGGGGAAAACTCTGACTGTTGTGTGTGCTTATGCACCCAACAGCAGTTCAGAGTATACAGCCTTCTTGTAGACCCTGGAAAGAGTCCTGTATGGGGCTCCTGAAGGGGACTCTTTAATCTTGCTGTGAGACTTCAACGCACATGTGGGCAATGATGGAGACACTTGGAGGGGCGTGATTGGGAGGAACGGCCCCCCTGATCTGAACCGGAGTGGTGGTTTGTTACTGGACTTCTGTGCTAGTCATGGATTGGCCATAACAAACACCATGTTCGAACATAAGGATGCTCATAAGTGTACGTGGTACCAGAGCACCCTAGGCAGAAGGTCCATGATCGATTTCGTTATCGTATCATCGGACCTGAGGCTGTATGTTTTGGACACTCGGGTAAAGAGAGGGGCGGAGTTGTCAACTGATCACCATCTGGTGGTGAGTTGGGTCGAGTGGCGGGGGAAGCCTCTGGATAGACCTGGTAAGCCCAAACGTGTAGTTCGGGTGAACTGGGAACGTCTGGAGGAGGCCCAAGTTCAGGAGGCCTTCAACTCACACCTCCGGCGGAGCTTTTCGGGCATTCCTGTGGAGGTTGGGGACATTGAACCAGAGTGGTCGGTGTTCAAAGCCTCTATTGCCGAAGCCGCGGCGGGGAGCTGTGGTCTCAAGGTCCTAGGTGCCTCAAGGGGCGGTAACCCTTGAACCTCCTGGTGGACACCGGTGGTCAGGGAAGCCGTCCGACTGAAGAAGGAGGCCTTCAGGGATTTGTTATCCCGGGGGACTCCCGAGGCAGTTGCAAGGTACCGACAGGCCCGAAGGGCAGCAGCCTCATCCGTGGCCGAGGCAAAGCAGCGGGTGTGGGAGAAGTTCGGAGAAGACATGGAGAAGGACTTTCGGGCGGCACCAAAGTTGTTCTGAAAAACTGTCCGACACCTCAGGAGGGGGAAGCAGGGAACCATCCAAGCTGTGTACAGTAAGGATGGGACGTTGTTGACCTCAACTGATGGAGTGTTAGGGCGTTGGAAGGAACACTTTGAGGAACTCCTGAACCCGACAACTCCGCCCTCTATGTTAGAGGCAGAGCTGGAGTATGACGGGGGATCAACACCAATCTCCCGGGGGGAGGTCACTGAGGTCGTCAAACAACTCCACAGTGGCAAAGCCCCGGGGGTGGATGAGATCCGCCCCGGAAATGCTGAAGGCTCTGGGTGTTAAGGGACTGTCATGGTTGACACGTCTCATCAACGTTGCGTGGAAGTCGGAAACAGTACCGAAGGAGTGGCAGACCGGGGTGGTGGTTCCCCTTTTTAAAAAGGGGGATCAGAGGGTGTGTGCCAATTACAGAGGCATCACACTACTCAGCCTCCCCGGGAAAGTTTACTCCAAGGTACTCGAAAGGAGGGTCAGGCCGATTGTCGAACCTCAGATTGAGGAGGAACAATGCGGATTCCGTCCTGGTCGTGGAACGACGGATCAGCTTTTTACTCTCGCAAGGATCCTGGAGGGGGCCTGGGAGTACGCTTATCCGGTCTACATGTGTTTTGTAGACTTGGAGAAGGCGTATGACCGAGATCCCAGGGAGTTACTGTGGGAGGTGCTGCGGGAGTATGGGGTGAGGGGGTCTCTACTCAGGGCCATCCAATCTCTGTACTCGAAAAGCGAGAGCTGTGTCCGGGTTCTCGGCAGTAAGTTGGACCCATTTCCGGTGAGGGTTGGCCTCCGCCAGGGCTGCGCTTTGTCACCAATCCTGTTTGTAATATACATGGATCGGATTTCGAGGCGTAGTCGTGGGGGAGGGGGTCTGCAGTTCGGTGGACTAAGGATTGCACCACTGCTTTTTGCAGATGATGTGGTTCTAATGGCCTCATCGGTCTGCGACCTTCAGCACTCACTGGATCGGTTCACAACCGAGTGTGAAGCAGCTGGGATGAGGATCAGCACCTCCAAATCTGAGGCCATGGTTCTCAGCAGGAAACCGATGGACTGTCCACTCCAAGTAGGGAATGAGTACTTACCCCAAGTGAAGGAGTTCAAGTATCTCGGGGTCTTGTTCTCGAGTGAGGGAACAATGGAGCGTGAGATGGGCCGGAGAATCGGAGCAGCGGGAGCGGTACTGCAGTCGCTTTACCGCACCGTTGTGACGAAAAGGGAGCTGAGCCAGAAGGCAAAGCTCTCTGTCTACCGGGCCATTTTCGTTCCTACCCTCACCTATGTTCATGAAGGATGGGTCATGACCAAAAGAACGAGATCGCGGATACAAGCGGCCGAGATGGGTTTTCTCCGCAGGGTGGCTGGTGTCTCCCTTAGGGATAAGGTGAGAAGTTCGGTCATCAGGGAGGGACTCAGAGTTGAGCCGCTCCTCCTTCGCGTCGAAAGGAGCCAGTTGAGGTGGTTCGGGCACCTAGTTAGGATGCCACCTGGGCGCCTCCCTAGGGAGGTGTTCCAGGCACGTCCAGCTGGGAAGAGACCAAGGGGTAGACCTAGGACCAGGCGGAGGGATTATATCTCTTCGCTGGCCTGGGAGCGCCTTGGGATCCCCCAGTCAGAGCTGGTTGATGTTGCCAGGGAAAAGAAAGTTTGGGGCTCTCTGCTGGAACTGCTACCCCCGCGACCCGACCACAGATAAGCGGGAGAAATGGATGGATGGATGGTAGTGAGCCAATAGGCGCGTTCACACCGCAGTACTTTTCCCACTGTAGTTCCGATATAGTTCCGAAATGTTGCGTTCACACCAAAGAGAGCCGGAACTCAAATTAGTTAATGAGAACCTTTTCACCCCCTTTTCCGTCCTTAGGCGCATTCACACCGTAGTACTTTTCCCACAAAGATTTTTGAGAACTTAGTTCATGAGAACTCTTTAGTTCTCATGAACTAAGTACAGATCATCGCGTTCACACCGGAATAAGTCACTGAGGGAGGATTAGGCAAATTAAGCCGCTGACGTCACTTCTTCTTTTGCTTTGGGTTTACTGACAGGCCGCAAACCACTTCACGGTGTATACTGCCACCCAAAGTCCCCGGCCGGAAGTCCCCGGAGTTGGGGACTGGCCTTTCGAGTAAATCGCCAGAATGCCGACACCTCCTCATCTTCACCGCTCCCATGTTTTATTTTGTGTTTCCATAAGTTAGTCTCTCTGCGTTTCTGCGCTGGGCTAATGCTAATAATGCTAATGCAAGGATAATAAAATGGCGGCTTCACAAAACTTTTTGGGAGTTTTACAGGGCATGGTTTGCAATCAGCCAATCAGACATAGGAACCTTTTTCTCCCACGAAAGTCCCTGCTCTCTAGCAGGGACTGAAAAGGGGGTCAAAAGGTTCTAATGAACTAATTTTAGTACCGGCTCTTTTTGGTGTGAACGCGACAAAAGAGTTCTCATGAACCTTTGTGGGAAAAGTACTGCGGTGTGAATGCGCCTCTTGATAGAGAGCAGGGACTTTAGTGGGAGAAAAAGGTTCCTATGTCTGATTGGCTGGGCGGATTGCAAACCCCGCCCCGTAAAACTCCCAAAAGGTTTTGTGAAGCCGCCATTTTATTATCCTCGCATTAGCATTAGCCTAGCGCAGAAACGCAAAAAGTGGTCCATTGGAGTGAACGGAGATGTCGTAACTCTCAGTCTATATGGCGCTGATCAGAGCCATATAATAGAAGAGTTACGACAACGGAAGTCCAAAAACGGTTATCGTCACGTGGTTCATGTAGACGAGGATCGTTCCCCGGAAGTTCATGGCGGGCAATGTGAATGCATTGATAACAGGAGATAGAACTACGATTTTTGGTAATCATTAGTGAATAAAGGTTTTGATTTGCAATATTTATACAACAAATCAATATGTGTATGTATTTACATCAATATGTTTTAAAAAATAAAATAGAATTTGCTAATATTAAGTAATAATATTAGGATTAGTGTGAACAACTAGTTTATATGTTACTAACAGTGCCTTGGTTAAAGAGCCTGTTGCTGTTTATTTATAGCTTTGAATTCTTTAAAACCAATATTATCTTCTTAAACTTGTATGGTAGTCAGGAGCATCACTTTCTAATGTTTATTGATACATTTAGAGGGAGGGGATCTAAAGTAATGCTTTAAAATTCAGATTAGATTCATTTCTACCATTTTCTTAAATTCATGGTAGTTTCAGTAATCCCCTGGTAATTGAGGACGCAAGTTATCTAAATGACTAATGTCCTCTTTATGGCTTTCAGAAAGGACAGGAGACCGACAGGTGACTATCAAAGGACTAGCAGCAGCAGCAGCAGCATATGATGATTATGATGATGTTAAATGTGTTGTTTTAGGAACATCCATTGCAAATACATGGAGTTCAATAAACATTGGATAGCATATAATGCAGTTTGTCGGTGCCTTTTCCTCCGTGTTGTCCTGGTTTGCTGTGCTGCCTCCTAGTCGCCACCATGGTTTGCTGTGCTGCCTGGGGATGCTCCAATCGCTCAGAGAAAGGAGTACGAATGTACGGCTTCCCCACTGACACAGAGCGGAGGAAAAAATGGCTGGCTCAAGTCAGCAGGAGCAATTTCACGACCAACAGCACAAAAATATGTGATGTAATTATATACAAACACTGCATTTGCACTTTTTCACCAAACGAAAACCACACCATTGGGAAAGCTTAATGTTTTGTTTAATACAAAAAAACAGGGAAAGGCTTGAAAAACACAGAGTTGAGACTCAGGGTGCAGGGTGAGGGTCTCAGTGCAGGTATTCAGGCTCCATTGAATCACCCTCTGGTTCTTGTGCTGAAAGAGGGAGTAACAGACAGGAGAAAGGGTTATACACACCTATATAGCACACCTGTTGGATGGGAAATTGCCTTGGGGAGATAAGGTGTGGTCTTTTTTCCCAACTGAAGTTATGGAACTTTATTATTTGTGAGTTTAACAAAGTATGACAAATGGCATCAGTAACAGATGTGATATGAATTTCTATAAAGTTGTCTCACATTCTTGGTCATATTTTATATACAGTATGTAATGAGTATAACATGTCCAGTAAGTATAAAGTGTGTCCTAATACTGTGTATTCAACCACTATGGAATATGTATGTGGGCAGACAAAACTGAGTTGTTCTGTGTGTGAAGTAACCTCAAGTCACTCCGCAGGCACATGTTGATGCAGACCAGTTTGTCAAGAGAAAAAAGGGCAAGACTAGGCTGAGAGCAGAGGCTATACCCACCATCTTCGTGCATCGCCCTGTGGTCAAAAAGAGAAGGGCCCCTGCACCACGATTCACAGCGGGACCTGTATCTACAAAGCCCATAGCTCATGATCACAGCTGTAGGAGCCAATTAACTGTGGGTATAAAGGTAGGAACCTATGTGTGTTGGGGAGAGGTTCCGCCAGAAGGCCCATACAGTTTTTGAACACACACACAAGGAGCACACACGGAACACACACACAAGGAGCACACACACGGAGAACACGCACACAAACACGGGATTACAAGCAAAGCAAAGGTATTGTGTAAACAGTAATATCGTGTGGTGAATATGGAAAGAAGCAAGTAAATGGAAACCAGTCAAATGGAAATAAATGGACTGTTTCAAACTGGAAACTTTGTTTCTGACCTTTATTCGGCAGAAAACTTGTGTGCGTCAATTACACACACCAAGCGGATCCTCAGAGGCTTAAAGTGTTGGCTTAGCCTCTACAACAGCTATAGTGTGAAAGGTGACACAGGTATAATAAGTATGAACTGTTAGTAACAAAAGTAATATTTCTTATTTTTAAGTGGTATAATATTTTAAATGTTCGAAAATGTACAGTGCCATGTCTTCTACTTACATTAGTCTCAAAGATTGAGGGAAGAAGGGAAGGGATCACTGCCCTCCATCTGCCAGCACCCAGCCAGAGGCAGTAGGGCCTGGCTCATTTCGTGGCATCTGCAGGCAGTGGCAAGTCCTTCCGGCATATGCCACAACTTGCCGAGGCATCTGCCGCTGCTCAACGGGAGTTGCCACAGGATGCCAGAGTAAGAGAACGTTTACGGTAGCTGCCACTCACCTTCCGTGGCAAATGCAGCTATTTAAACCCGTATTTATCGTGTAAAATGTCGCTGTTTTGGCATGACTTTATCGAACTGATCTGTACACAGGACTGATGATCTGTACACAGGGTTGGGTTGTAACGGAATACATGTAAGGTCGTTACGTAATCAGAATACAAATACCAAGTAGGCTAACTGTATTCAGCTTGCGTTACATTTGAAAAACAACTAATCCGAATACAGTTACTTTCGTAAAGATGAATTTAATACATTTTGGAATACTTATTGGAATTATTGGTGGAAAAATTTCCTCACAAAATGTATCTTAATATTCATTACCGGCAGAACTGTGTGCACAGCGCAGCAGCATGTCTGTGAGGCCCCGCCCCCGCACGCAGATGAGAGAGAGATCTCTTTTTAAATATTGAAAGTTAGAAACGGAGATGGTTCGATAAAACATGCAAGATAACGTTTATGTAGCATTTCTTTATTGTCGAAATGATGACATTTCATAACTGGATCAAATCAAAGTGAATGGCCTGCTGCTGCTGAAGGTATGGGGCAAATATAAGTCATTTGCCTAATGGAAATATATCAAGGACCTCCTTCATACTAACCTTAGCATCTCACTAGCAGTGGCAACTGCAATCAGTTACAGCTGCCCTAAGTCTGTAGCCAAGTCTAATAACACCAGTGTACAAGTTGCTGTGTCCATACAGATATTTATTTGTTAATTATTTGTCTTTACTAGTCATATACCTGGTTTATCGTAGCAAGCAGTGGAAACTCCCCTCAAGAAGCGACAATTGCCAAGGGCGTTGCAACCCTCACTCGCCAATATTTCATCATAAATATGGCACGTTTGTTTATTTTAGCAAACCATGCTTCAAGTAAAATTGAATAGAAATGATGAAAATCTTTTTGAAAAATAGAGATCGCACATCAGTCCTGTGTACAGATCAGTTCGATAAAGTCATGCCTAAACAGCGACATTTTACACGATAAATACGGGTTTAAATAGCTGCATTTTCCACGGAAGGCGAGTGGCAGCTACAGTAAACCTTCTCTTACTCTGGCATCTTGTGGCAACTCCCGTTGAGCAGCGGCAGATGCCTCGGCAAGTTGTGGCATCTGTGGCATATGCCGGAAGGACTTGCCACAGCTACCACAGAGTAGTGGCCTCTGTGGCATATGCCGGAAGGACTTGCCACTGCCTGCAGATGCCACGAAATGCGCTTGCTGTCTCTCGCCAGAGGAGCGCAAACAACAAAAACAAGCAAGGTGTCCTGTCATGTATCTGGAAGTTTGGGTTGGCAAAATGGAGTAAGAGAGGGACTTGAAAAACCTTGGTGGCTCTCTACTCATGTTGTTACAGTTGTCTTGGTTACAGCTCTCAAGTTTTATTTTGTTGCCATTTCCAACCTCTTCTCTGGAGAACAAACTTTGATTTCTCTGTCTTGTGAGTTTGCAGTCTTGCTCCTCCACCTGTAACATCACTGTCCCTCCACCTGCCATACAGTAGGTTACTAACAAGATTACTTATATAATACAGTGATATAATACATGTTTAGTATGCTTACTTATATAAAACAGTAGTATTAAACTTACCTTGTGTTTTCACTCTCACTTAAGTCCCTCTCCCTTTGCCATCAATCCAGAATCAGCTGAGCTGCAACATTATACAGACAGGTAATAATCAACATAATCACAAGGACACAAATATGGCTCTGCTAAAAACACTCACTCTTACACGCACCAAAGTTATATTTATCTAATATTTAACTCCCTCCACCCCCACATACAATCCCGTTTAGAAGCCCCTCTTCTCTAATTCAACAACGTTGGACGAAATGACATTAAGAGAACGGAATTTACAATTAAAAGGCTGTTCAACGTGTGTTGCTAACTTGCTTCGGTATGCTAGCTTAATCTGTTATCTGTAAACGTTCCCTAAATCTACTAATTTAGGGATAATCCACTGACATCCTTTAATACACATGTTAATTTGAATCAGATGTACTGATAATATCCGCAATATAAATCTTTAAACTTCTTCTTACCTTTAAAAGTCCGTCACGAACGGTCTATTGTGCTGCAACTCCACAGCTCTGCTAGCCTTGGCGCTAACTTCCGGGGAACGATTGAGAGGCTCCACGATCCGCCATTGCTGTAAAAAAGTGGTCCATTGGAGTGAACGGAGATGTCGTAACTCTCAGTCTATATGGCGCTGATGAGAACTAAAGAGTTCGCATGAACTAAGTTCTCATTAACCTTTGTGGGAAAAGTACTGCGGTGAGAATGCGCCTACTGTTTCCTCACATTTTTCAGGAAGACATTTTTGAGACATTAGACATTCATATCTCAACAGAGGTTGAATTGATTTTTACCATTCAAACGGCATTTGACACATCCAACTCCCTTCACTCTCTTGTGTTTGAACTGGGAAGATAGCCCTAACCAATCTCTTACAATAAGGGTCCTGGGAACGGGTACATCCATATTTCATCCATGGCATGTTAAGGGAAAAATGGTCATTTGTATCCCTTGCAGGGCTTTCCATATTATCCCAAAATGTTTAAACACACATAAGTCCTTTAAATTAAATATTTTAAAAGGCAATGGAAATGGATATTCATCACAATGTGGAATAACACTTAGCACACCGTTCATGTTACTTGAAGGTCTCACAATGACATTGATAGTTCAAATGATGAACCTATCAGCAAAACTGAATAAGCCTCATGAATGTGCAGCAACATTTCTTCAACTATAGTGTGTTTGATTTGGGAGTTCCTACAATTTTAGAAAGAAATATTGATGAGCGTAAAATGTATTGTGCAGCAATATTTTTTGTTTTGAGAATGTGCACTCTGCACAGACACCACAGACTTCCTGTCAACTTGTTCTTAGGGTCCTCATGAACAGTAGTCATGTGCGCTTTGGTAAAGCATCAGCGTGTCTTCTGTTGAATGAAGATCATGTTTTGAACATTCAAAATTCAAAATGTTGAGTTAATTTATGAATCAAAAGACTCTTCTGGCTTTTCCAAAATAATGATTGGCTTCTTTTTTTTACCTGGAACATCTTTGGGGTTTGAACCATTGGTCTAACAAAACAAGACATTTGTGACCTTATAGGTTCTGAGAAATTGTGATTGATTGACGATATAAACGTAACAAATCTTGATTGATAATGGAAACAGTTAGCTACACATTATAAGACCATACAAATATTGAATCTCTATCATCATTCAAATAGCATGCACACCAATAGGCTACGAATAAGAATTATTAGTAGTAGTAGGCCTACTATAAGAATATAGTATTTTTTTAAATGTTCAGACAATACTGATCAATGATTTGTCTAATATACCTGGATTTTGCTTTTTATTTATTGATTGTATATAATTTCATATACGCAGTATTACACAGCTGTAAACTAAGCTTTTTCTAGGTTAAATTGAAAATAAACATAATTAGCATAACTGTAAATAAATAATGCCTGAGCTCCACGTGAAGTCATGAGCGTGCAGTCAGAAAGAGGTCTGTCTGATTTCCAGTAAAGAAAGATAATGAGAGCAAATGATGATTTGTCAAGTGATGAACAAAAGTCAGTTACATGTCCGATGGGTTTCAATAGGGGGGGGGGGGCTTTCTGTGATGACATTCACCCTGCTGACGAAACTAATGTTATGACGTGCGGCACCTTGACGAACGATGCACACGAGGCACCCTGTTTGGGCTTTATAAACACGGTGAGCACTGGGAACAGGACTATCTCTCCAGACCGGCACGGTATCTCAACTCCAGGACTATCTCTCCAGACCGGCACGGTGTCTCAACTCCAGGACTCTTCTCAGCTCTCTGTTTCCAGAGTTAAACACACCAACTAAACAACTCCAACATGAACGGCCACTGCAACGTAAAGGTCAACGACACCGTGGAGGAGTTCCACAGCAACAACAGCTTCAGCGACCTCCTCATCGACAGCAAGAAGTCCGTCGTGCACCGCAAGCACGAGACGTCCCGCAAAAAGGACGAGGACCAGTCCCGCTTACCTGCGCTCGAGGCCGCCTACACGAGCATCCTCCGGGAGCTGGGGGAGGACACCGACCGGCAGGGGCTGCTGCGCACGCCGCAGCGCGCCGCCAAGGCAATGCAGTTCCTCACCAAGGGCTACCACGAGACCATCGAAGGTGAATCAACAGGTCCTTCTGTGGGGGGGGCTTTTCTCTCATGAGGATGCAGGGTGGTACACAGTCACCAATGTAGTATGGTCTTGTTTTTATCTTACTAATGAGAAAAGTGCACTGCAAATACAACACCCTGAAATGCAGTTTTGTTGATTCCACCTGGAAAAAGCTGTAGTTTGTGATGGGAACATTTTCATTTGATTGCATTCAATTGTAGGCTACACAGAGTAAGAGTTTTGCACCTTATTTGATTTAGGGTTTAGGAGTTTTCTCTACACCAGAAGTTCCAAAAGTCTAGTAATTCACGTATCTGATAATGCAGTATAGGCGTTTGAATAAAATTGGACTGCTGGTGGGAAAAACAAGATTTTCTAAAATTGATATTTAAGTGGATATTCTTTCAAACCTGTGTGTTTGTGTCCCCAGACATCTTAAACAACGCCATATTTGACGAAGACCATGATGAGATGGTGATTGTGAAAAACATAGACGTGTTTTCACTGTGCGAACATCACCTGGTGCCATTTTTTGGCAAGGTAAGACAAAGCATGTGGAGTGTTAGTGGGTTAACAGCAAATATTGGATCATCATTAAATTGGGTTTCTAAGTCAACATTGTAATTGCTAATATTTGCCATCCTTTGATCTGATTATGTGACCCCTGCACTCACTGGCTGTCATCTCTCTCTATAGGTCCACATCGGGTACATTCCCAACAAAAAAGTGGTGGGACTGAGCAAGCTGGCAAGGTCACACACACACACACACACACACACACACACACACACACACACACACACACACACACACACACACACACACACACACACACACACACACACACACACACACACACACACACACACACACACACACACACACACACACACACACACACACACACACACACACACACACAGTTTCTGGTGTTACTGCAGGCTGGCTGCGTTCTTCTGTTATTTCAGCGCATTGACCTGGAGGATTAAGTCTAAGCCCAGTGGCCATCATCCAGTCCCCTCATCAGACACAAGTCTGAACTCTATCCGCTCTCGAGCCATGAGAAAATCCCTTCAGACCTGTGGGAATCACCAGTTATTATCACAGCCTCTCTGTCGGTCACCTTCTTTCTCCCTTTCCTAAAATATCACACCATCTCTGAATATACAAACCCAGCAACAGTGTTGTTGGGTTAGAAAAGCTTGCAGTTGAGTCTTGCACTACAGATTCAGAGAGTTCTGTAGGGTGAATCATTCACAGATGTAGGGTCTGTACAGTTAGACAGCCAGAGTAGAGGCTCCACTCTGTGTTTATCAAACGATGAATCATTATTACGCCTGATCTGTAATCAGTCCTCTTCTTTTTGCTTTCTGCAGGATTGTAGAGATCTTCAGTCGTAGGCTTCAAGGTAAGCTCCCAAAGAAATATGCAATACATACAGCACTTTTCTTGTAGTTTACCGAATAATTTGAATGCATCTGGTGTCATGATGTTTACATATATGTTATTGTTTCAGTTCAAGAGCGTCTTACCAAGCAGATTGCTGTGGGAATATCAGAGGCTCTGCAGCCAAAAGGTGTAGCTGTGGTTATTGAAGCATCGTAAGCACACACACACACACACACACACACACACACACACACACACACACACACACACACACACACACACACACACACACACACACACACACACACACACACACACACACACACACACACACACACACACACACACACACACACACACACACACACACACACACACACACACACACACACACACACACACACACACACACACACACACACACACACACACACACACAATTATCAGCATAATGAAATCAGAAACAGCTCTTCCACTTATACACATTTTTAAGGTATAAGTCTCTCCTCAATGCTGTAGCTGCAAATCTGATTGTGACATGTGTGTGTTTTCAGGCACATGTGTATGGTCATGCGTGGTGTGCAGAAGATGAACAGCCGCACAGTGACGAGCACCATGTTGGGGATTTACCTGGAGGACCCCAAAACCCGGGAGGAGTTCCTGACTCTTTCACGCAGCACCTAACAGACGTCATTCACTCCCGGGCCTTTGTAACACACGGAAAGCTCTAGACGTATCTTTGGATTCTAATCTGACTTGTTTATTTTTATTTACAAACCACGAGCAGGAAACACAAGCTGCGGTTTGATGCAGGATCTCTGGAGCTCGCCTCTATACACTGACGCCTGATAGTTTTCAGTCCTGCTGTAGAAATCCATCACTGTGAACACAATAGGAAATGTAAGACTCACATTCTTGGCCTTTGGTAGATATTTTAGTCTTACATGGCAATATTGTTATAAAGTATGAAACCTGATAAAATGTCAGAAATTAAGATGTTATCTGTTTTTCATTTGAAATATCATTGGTGCTTTAGCTGTTACTCTTATACCCTTTCTTGCTTTATTATGATATTTAGAATTTGTTGATTTTAAACATCAAATTATTTATGTGTCATTTATTGATACATTTATCAAGTCTTTGTAATATATAACATTTATAAAGATACTAATTATTATATCTGCTGTCCAAAGTATAGAAGAAATGATGTACTGAAAAAAAAAGATGACCAATGCTGCATGTATTTGGCAGATTCATTGCGTTAATAAAATGAAGAAAACATTACTAAAGTTGTCAGCGTTACTTTGTGTCGATAAGAGAGAGCTGTCCAAAAGGATGTAAGAGATGTACTGATTTAGTCAAATAACCTTTATTTACACTGATTGATTTTGGCTGAAAAAATATATTTTGAAGGAAGGGAAACATTTTTGTAACAGCTTTTATTTGCCAAGCTTGTGAGAAAAGGTTTTTGTGTATGATGTAAAAATAGTCAATACTGGCTTATTAGCACTAAGTACAGCTAAGGCTGATGGGAATGTTATTGGTTTTGCTGGTATTATAGACTAAGTCTACATCATTAGTGCACAAACATTAGATTCATTGTTTCCTTGAGTACCATTGACAGATACAGTATATAGTTCATGATGAATACTATAAGTATTTAGTAAGGACTTGGAATACGGCCAGGTATACACATGATCTTTGAATCAGTATCACACACCCTACAAATGACGTGAACATTTGGGGCTCTAAGGTTGGCTATTAACTGGATACTGTTGTCCCTGAATGCACCACACCACAGAATAACAGGGGCAAAAGGTCAGTGATAAAAATGATATATCCACTTGTAGTCGTTTCTTTTTTTTGAAAGGGTTATTCTGACTCATTTGCTACATCCCACCATGACCTACTCTGTATATTGCGTGTGTTAGTTGGAGACTGATGCTGTTTTTGTGCTGTGGCGCAACAGCATAAATCAATAATGAAACATAAATACAAGTGTGTGCGCATATGGTCGAAGGCCTGAGGCAGAGAAGGGCCTTTAAATATCAAAGGAGGAGCCTGTTGTCAGACAACCTGTGAACTTTAACCTTTATCTTTGACAGCAATGGAGAAGTGGGGCATCTCATCTGACAACGGAGCATGCCGTTTCTTAATGTGATTATGGAAGAGTAAACCAATTATTACAGGCATACAGGACAAATATAGGTATGATGTGCGTAAGAGGCTAACAGTGTACCCTGTATGCATCAGGTAGAGGTATAAAATACTCCTTTCAAATGTACTTTATATTGAATGCTTTAATTCAATCAAAAATGCCACACATGATACATCACATACAGAAATCAACCTATGTTTTAAAGAAAATATATATAACGCCTGAGTTTAAAATATACAAGGAAATCTATAAGCCTCTAGTAGAGTAACAGGTGATGACCGGTGGTTTATTTGGATACAAAGGTGCTTCCCTGTGTACGGCCACTGTAATAGTTCCAGTGGCATTATATGATATTTTGTAATAAGAGGGCAAAGCCAGCTCCAAATCTCTTTCTTTCACAAAAGGTGGGGAAAATAACATAAAAGAGTTATGGCTGTATGTTGAGCATGATATTGTGGAAGCTTACTCAAAAACATACACTTCCGTGTCATCCTCACATCTGTTATTCACTCGTCGTACTGTTATCTGTTCGGCACGCTGTCACACAGATGTCTGTCTGTAGTTTTTGGTGTCCAAAACTTTCTTTCCACACATTGCACAGATTCCTGGAGTGGCAAAAAAGGAAGCAGGCATAAGAAAATCAATTAAAAATAAGAATTAATAAATGTAGACAGAAAATAAAAGCAAGATCAGGAGAAGGGGCGGCACGTTGTGAATACATCATTGACATCAAATCAGTGTAGTTAGTTGTCATGTAGAACTTGTTAGCAAATCAGGCAGACACAGTACAGTTTGTGCACCTGATCAATATCAATCCAAGATTCATTCTCATTTCGCTCTGATTTTGGTCACCACCATCTCCCGCAGGGATATCATTTGCCTCTTTTGCTGCTTGTCGCTTAGATTGTCGATTTTACATTTAGTAATGGGCATTAGGGCTGCTCGATTATGGCAAAAATCATAATCTCGATTATTTGGGTCAATAATTGTAATTGCGATTATTAAATGTGATTATTCATTGACTTTGAAAACATCCATTTATTGCAGAAAAAAATTGGAACACTATGTTTTCAACAGTTGATTACCCTGAACTGTAAGTATAATTCAACTGAAAACCCCCAAAAAAATCATTTAAAAAGTAATAATAATAATAAAAAAATAATCGTTTAATCTCGATTACGTTGTTTTCGTAATCGTTGCAAGCCATAATCGTAATCGCGATTAAAATACGATTAATTGAGCAGCCCTAATGGGCATATAGTGTACATGCTGTTAAGAATTAAGTCAACATGTTTACATTAAACAAACAAACCCCACAGCTGTTTGAAAGACACACACTACCTGTACCCACCTAATCCCAAATACCCTGTTAGGTTGCAATTTGTGAACGTTTGTAGTGTTTTGGGAACCATCTGGTAACCTCTCTTTCAAGAAACAGTGTCCAAGTTATTCTAAATGATCCACATACTTCTTTGTCAATCATGTGTCTTGGAACTACTTCACACATAAAAAATAGTACCTGATCACAGGTGAGGTGTACGATCTACATTGCTTGATACATAAAGAGCTAAATATCAATCGTTATTCTCAAGAAAGAACCACTAGCCTTTTTCAGACAATGCATGTTATCTATTAAACATCTGTCAAGTGAGTGAGTTTATTTTACCTTTCTTGTACGCACAGCCCTGACAGTAGTGTGATCCATGCTGATGAACTGAGCTTCTGCAGATCCTGCAGGTAGCAAAACCTGTCTTGCTGTACGGGTCAAACCTGAGAGGGAGATGCATAACAGATACATAACTAGAGATGCACCGATATGTGTTTGAGCCTAGATAGTGGCACTGGTTCAAGGCACATATTAAATGTGTTCAATAAAACCGACATTGTGTGGCTTATGTAGATTTTAACATCAAAGTTTGATGGACTTTTTGCAAACTACTCACCTGGCTTTCTTGGAAGTAAGGATCTTGTTTTCATTGAGCTTTCGCCCACCACCCTCTAAGTGAAAGAAGCAGAAGGACCCACATTTACATCATCATCTAAATAACAGTAAATAGAAGTTAAAATCACAACTTCTAAATAACTTAAGTAAAACAAATACTAAAATATATATACATTAAAAAAAGAAGAAAATAAATGTCAATAACGTTGATCGGAATGAAAAAAAAAGGTTCAAGTTTGTTTCTATAATAAAAGTAGTTATTATCATAAGAGATCTGAACGCAAACATTTATAAATTATAACATTTAGTTATAATAAACAAATCAAAGAAGGCACTACATGTATATATTATGTAAAGTCATAAAGCCAGCAAGATACAGCCTTAAAATACACTAGTAAGATGTAGTGGCTCTTTCTTGAAGGCTTTATTTTTAAATAAACGCCTTCATACTAAAGTATTGAGTAAGACAGTATTTAAAAATGCCTGCCTTGAATACATGGTTCTACAACATGTAAAGCCTGTTTTTTGTTGTTGTTATGAAGGAATATGTAGCTCAATATGTCACTCAGTTAAGACACAAACAATAGTTCCCAAGAATCTGTGTCCTCAACTTACCTGTTGTATTCCGTGCTCCGTCCTTCCAGGTGTCAGGTGTGATCACTTTACCGAGCTTCGTCTCGCCTGTAATATTAAGAAACAAACAATGTAAAGAAATAACTCTCAAGTGTAAGGGACAGTTAACCAACATAACGACGAGGAAATGCATCATAACAGTTAGCTAGCAGTCACATAGCATTAGCTCTTGAAGAACCTCAAGCCTTCGCTTACGGCAAATATACAAGTTATTTGAGATTAAAAGCATCCGATATGGGTGATACGTACACTTGTCACAAACCATGTTTCCTTTATGTATGTTTCAAGCAGATACTTATCGTCAAAGGTTGGGGAAAACCGAATAAAAGTGTTAGCTCAGGTTTTGTTTGGCAAAAACATGTCAACTTCCGGTCGTTTCTACGTCTGTGTGCCCATCTCACATATCATTAGCTGATACTCCCGTCCGTCACAGAGGGTCGCTGGCCCCTTTCCGATTGTTAAAGTGGTGGTTTTCTTCAAAATAAGAGTCCACTAAAATAGGAAATTGCCCTTGAACGAATAAGATCCATTGATTGATGCTAATGTATTGGATATTATATCAAATGTAAAACCTAGAGAAGACTGTGCAACAATCTCCCATATATTCAACAGCCAATGTGTTCACCTGTAGATATATTTGACATATTATTATATTCTAACAAACACTTGATTTCATTAGGCAACATACTTTTAATTGGCCCTTAGGAAAATGTGACTATTTTTCATCTGCTCTTTAATTTTACTTACACAAAACATCAGATGCATATTGACACAGCAAATGATCCACACGAAACAGAGATTTTGTTCAAAAAATAAATCGAGTAATATTCATGGGAAAAATCACATATGATACAGCAATATGGTCAGCTTTCTGATATTAGATTTTTAATTTATTTCAGAAATAATCCAGAATCATTAAGACGATCTCTGAAACTCTCAGTATGCGTTTCTCAAGTGTTAAGTCATACTTAATGACAAAACTAAATGAAAAAAGGTAGAGGTTAGGAGAGGGCAATATAATACTTTAACAAGCATGCGGTATATCCAATACATTTAAATGGTGCATTCTAACCATATTTAGATAAAACAGTATTATCTTTTGTATTGTTTCTTTCAGTTGTTATCTTTTTTTTGCGCTGGAATACTGTTGGACTTTTATTGTGAAGTCGGAGCGGAAGTAACTCCATGTTTACGGAAGACAGGTCAAATAATTCACCCATGGATTTAACCTACTCAGTAAACCCGTTGCTAAATTGACATTTTAAAGTATTTTTTATTTGAATGTTGTCTCTTGTCTAGGTCTCTTGTTGTAGGTAGTTTCATTTGTCGTCATGTGGGACCATGAAATCAGAGCCATGGCGTCCACGCACGCTATCCTCGCCGCCTCGGTGTTCATGGCCACCGTGCTACCTGCGGCGGCGGTGCCGGGCTTCTCGGTGTACGGGACTCACCTACTGTGGCTCTACTCGGTGTCCGGAGCCGTGACCGCTGTCAGTGTTGCCATCTTCTGGCTGCTGGGCATCACACCGCCCGCCAAGAAGCACACCGTGGGATACAAGGTGCTCACTTTCTGTAATGGTGACTGTTGAGTTTAAGAAGGGGTGGAAGAAGTATTGAGATTATTAATTTATGTAAAAGTAGCAATAATACAGTCAGAGGTGTGAAGTAACTAAGAACATGTACTCAAGTGCTGTAGTTGAATAACATGTTGATATACTTGTACTTTACCTAAGTATTTCTCCATGGTATGCTACTTTGTACCTATTCCCCACTTCAATTCAGAAGTAAAAAGTGTACTTTTACTCCACTACATTTATTAGTACCTTTAGTTACTTTACACATTTGGATTAATAATGTGAAATATAAACAACACTTAAAAAGCACTTTAGTTACACCTGGAGTAAACCTCTGCAGTATACAAAGTGATTACAACTAGCTGCTCTTTTACCATCTGTGATAACACTTTAATAGATCAATAATTATAATCAAAACACATGATATATTATTCTGAAATGGGCCAATTTGCATAATAAGCAGTTTTACTTTTGGAACTTTAAGTATATTTTGATGCTAATACTCTCGTACTTTTACTTGAGTAACATTTTATATACAGGACTTTACTTTCACTTCACTCTGGGACTTCTACTTTTACTCAGGTACAAGATCTGAGTACTTCTTCCACCTCTGACTACACTATAAAAATACTCTGTCTTGTGTTTGGAGATGATATTATTTCAAGATAAGTAGGTTGTTATTAAGTTTGTCATTATTTTCGGGATGCTATCCTATTATTTTTGATATACATATTGCATAATGCAGGATCCTTTTTCATCACCAGGCTAAGTTTCCATGGTACTGATGTTAATGGAATTCTCATCATATATTGAATACTTGGGTATCAACGGTAATGTTTACTCGTTAAACTTGATGATATTTTCCCCTTAACTCTGCTTGTTCATTTTTTTCTGCAGCTCTCTCGGTTGTTTCGTTCCTGTCTGTACTTCTTCCTCTCGTGCCTGTTCTTCCACACGGTGGTGGTTCTCTATGGAGCTCCGCTGATTGAGTGAGTACTGCTGATATATCTGTGTGTAAAAAGACGGAGATACGTTTTAAAGACAAACAAAGGGCAGCAAAGGAGGACTTGTTGCTGGCTGCTGATTTTAGAGAGCACCATAGCAAGCAATCCATTAACACCTATTGCCTAATGGTCAAATAAGTGAATAGTATTCCTTGCACATCACAAGATTATTTTCATGACACGTTACAGATTTCTATTTGATCTCTGTAGGCTTTACCCTGTCATCATTCACTCCTATGAAATCCTGTTCTCTTTACTTTGCTGCATCAACACAGGTTATGTGTGTATCACTTAAACTCTGCTGCCTAGTTGCAGCCGCCACTGATACTGTGAACTTTCTCCTCTGTGTTTCAGATCCGCCCTGGAGACGTTCTCCCTCTCTGTGCTGCTGACCTCTCTCACCACTCTGAGGTGTCTCTGCGTCCTCGGCCCCAACGTCCAGGCCTGGATACGAGTGTTCAGCCGGCATGGGTAGGCCAAAAATCTGCTTTTCCCTGATACCTGTCCTTCAATGATGTGTTGATGAATCGTGTTTAATGTGCTAATCTCTCTTTACGAATATTCTAACATAGATTTACTCTGTCTCCGTCCCCAGGGCTATGTCTGTGTGGGACACCTGTCTACAGATCACAGTGGCCTGCACACTGGTAGGAGCCTGGGTGGGAGCCTTTCCTATTCCTCTGGACTGGGACAGGCCCTGGCAGGTCAGCACATGGGAGAATTACTCGTATAAACAGAATGCATACTGTGGGATTATTATCTTAATATTAGATTCACCAAAATTGTTCACACAATTACAGTAAATCTAGAATTGTGGAATTATCTCTTTTTGTAAAAAACATATATTAAATAAGAGAATAGTATATCTCAGATGTAGGCATTATGATTTCAGTAGGGACCCCTAGGAGCAGTCGGAAGGTAAATCAGAGGGTTCATGAGATAATTAACAGGAGAAGAAAGCAGAACAACATTTTCCTTCATGCTTCGGATTCAATTGGTACATTCAGACATCACTGTTTAATGAACCTGGCCGTGACCTGTAGACAGATGACATTTGGCAAGTAGACATAGATTTTAAGACTTCATAACAACAGGGAATTTACAAAATGATTCAAGCTTGACCCTGATGTTGAATTGCTGCAACTGGTGCATCTTTTTTTAATGGTTTTCTGCCATTTCTCTTTTTTTTTTACAGCATAGGTTTCTCTGTTAACAACAAAGCCTTCCATTCATCATTGATTAGCAGTGATTGAATGTCGTAGAGCTGAAACATCATTCTGAAATGTAATTCAAACCGGTTACCATACCTAACTCAATTTCCTTTTTTAAATGACAAAAAAGGAAGATGATTATAACTATAATTGCAAAGGGAGCTCTCTGCAGAATGACTGGAGGAAAATGCAAATGGGAGGCAGACGGTGGTAATTGGAGCATAACTCTGAATGGCACCACTGTACCGCCGGGGTTTCATTTGACTTTAAAAGTTTCTCTTTGAGGCAGACGAGCTTCTGGGGCGAGAGGATGAATTGATTTAATAGTTAAGCTCCTTTTGATCTATCAGT
The DNA here is from genome assembly GCF_902827115.2 of Pseudochaenichthys georgianus. Lineage (NCBI taxonomy): Eukaryota > Metazoa > Chordata > Actinopteri > Perciformes > Channichthyidae > Pseudochaenichthys > Pseudochaenichthys georgianus. The sequence goes on along the minus strand of NC_047521.1, from coordinate 14,720,486 downwards.
GCAATGATCTGACTCGCCCCTCTTCTCTTAGGCGTGGCCTGTTTCCTGCAGTCTTGGCGCCACCATCGGCTTCCTCACCGGGCTTGTTGCGGCTCCAGCCTGGATCCACTTTCACCGCAAACAGCTCACTTACAAGTGCAAGTGAGGGGCCGACATACGTGTGTGTGTGTGAGACCATGAGGGCATCCCTCGTATTCCTTTTACCTTGTACTGGTTATTTATTGGGAACATTGTCTCCGTTTGCTGCCTGTTGACAAGATGATTTGCAATAACACAACAGGGTATGAGCATCATTGTTTTGTACCCATGAAGGCTGATAATTTTCCTGAAGAGTTTTGACATGAATTGAAGTTTTGGAATAAAAGATAAGGAGTTTATGACTAATAAATGTCCTTTTTATTGGATTGATGAATCTTAAAATGCTTAAACCTGTGTGTGTGTGTGTGTGGGTGTGTGTGTGTGTGTGTGTGTGTGTGTGGTGTGTGTGTTGTGTGTGTGTGTGGTGTGTGTGTGTGTGTGTGTGTGTGTGTGTGTGTGTGTGTGTGTGTGTGTGTGTGTGTGTGTGTGTGTGTGTGTGTGTGGTGTGTGTGTGTGTGTGTGTGTTCTCTTCTAAACAACCATTAATCTTGCTCCAACTCTATTTAAACTCACGCTCCTCCCTCTCCTGCTCTTGCTCTCATTCCAGCTGTTCACATCCTCTAGCCCCCATATTCATTCACTTCCATTTTAGGGACATTCATTTCCCTCCTTTCATGCCGCCCACATCTCTTGTTCTCCCCTCGCAGCCCAATGAAACTTCAAATTGTAAAGCAAATTAGGGACATTGTTTGCAGACAGTGTAGATATGTGTAATACAACTTAAAGAGCCTGTGACACCATCCCAACAACTGTTGTGCAATGAAATATTGGGCTACTAGTAATCTCGAACCGTCAGTTTAAAAAAAAAAAGCCATACCGTTTCGTTAAATATCAATAATTTCGAACATCGCGGGGAAATTCCTTCACTCATTTTGAAGTTTTGGGGGAAGCCGGAAGTGACGTCAATGCGGGAACGCTTCGAGAGCCAAACACGGACAAAGTGTGTTGTGTCATGCGTAGAAATGGTGAATTACTGAGTTTAGGCACGTTAATAACGTTTTAATGAAGTTGACTACAGTATATTCATATTTGTCAGTGGTTTCATGTCAATTCGGCGACATAAACATAAATGATCGTGGTGAAGATGATGATTACATTAGGATTACAAATCGGGAGTGAGAGCTGCTGAATTTCTTCCCGTCAGATGTGATATAAAAACAAATCGATTATTTTTGTGGTTATAAACTCAAGTGGATGAAACTACATGTATTAGTGCTTTCATGTCAATTCGGCGAACATATGATACATTAAATGATGAGTGAGGATGATGATTAAAAATCGTTTGTTTGAGCCGGTCTGCATTTACTGATGAGAAAACAAACCGATGCTTTTTGTAGTTGTAGTACACCAACGTGGATTAAACGTGTGGTTTTTTACCACAATGTTGGGGAAATTAATGGATAAAATGCACGGATTATTATTATTATTCCCACTCCGATCGGGACACTAGGTCCACCGTTTCCCCGCAGCGAGGCTCCCCCCGTTGACAGTTTACGTGGGCTGGGTGCAGTGGCGGACTGGCCATCGGGACGAATCCCGATGGGCCGGTACCGAAGTGGGCCGGTCGGATAAGTAACTAGCACATCCCCCATAGGCGGCGCGTGAGGCTCAGGTTTGAGAAGGCTACATAACTTATTTTACCTGACGCTGCCCGCCTCCGGCGTCTATAGAAAAGAGATCCACTCAGTGTGCGGAGTTTAAATCTCTCAAGTCATATTACAGGATAAAGAAAATACAGTTTAAACTGCCATGCAGAGAAGACGCCGACGTGTCGCACTTATCATTCATATTACATCATCAATCAGATCATCGATCATATAATATCATAATATATCATATATTTCCTTATCTGAGTCATCTTCTCCAGCCTCATCTGGCCGTGCAACACTCACAGTGTCACAGACTGTATGCAGAAGTATTATTTAACACATTATGTTGACGAAACACTCGAGACAAATGTAATTAAAGTCAGATCCACTCGTGTCTTAGACGTGAACGCGCTCTCAGCTGGAGAGAGAAACCCTGGCTTGATTTACCGAGTTGATAACCAGCGTCGTAGGACCGCTTAGCGAGATCTCGTTTGTTAGTTTGTTGTTAGTTTGTTTGTTACTCAAACATATCCAGGGTCTGTTGAACTGTCTTCGTAGTACAGGGCACAGGTGGCTAGCAGCGCTAATGTCAAAGACACAGACATTATACATTATATTTGTATTTTACATCCCCCGCTCCCCCCGTTGACAATTTACTAGCGGTACCGAAGTGGGCCGGTCGAGAGTCCCGGGATGATTTTTAGTCCCATTCCACCACTGGCTACATGACCATATGATCGCCCATATTGACGCACCTCATTCCTAAACTTCTAACAGATACAACATAACCGATCCTCCAGCCTCAGATGAGCTCTCAGACACGTTCAACATTAACCTGTCATCGCTGTCTGAGCTTGCTGCTGTGTGCGCCGTCGTGCGTTTACATCTGACTGTATAATATAAAGGTTTACATGCAGATGCTGGGATCCTGAACGGTGCAGCTGGAGCGCTGTGCCCGCAATGACGTCACCCATCATTTGGCGGGACTTGAAGAATCCGCGAGAAGATCCAGAAAATTGTCAACATTGAAGGCAGATTAATGGTTATCAAAGTACAAATATCCAAAATCAGTTCAGTAACGGTTTTCAAGGGGACAATATGTACTCAAATTGATGGGTTTGGATGATGGGGGAAAACCGTGTCACAGGCTCTTTAAGTCCTTTAGTGCAAGGAGAGGAATAAAAGGACATTTCAGTCGTCATGTTGCAGTGTGAGTTGAATTGGTAGACAGTTTCAGCACAGAGCCCGTTTGCCCCTTGTTTGAACTCTTGCGTAAGGTAGTTGCCAGGGAAAAGAGGCGAAAAATAGCTGGAAGCAAAAAGAGCGAAAAGATACATTTTCAGAAGTCATAAATGATGGAGAAGTTATAGGAAAGAGTATGATACCATTCACCCTCTTTATTTCCATCCATCTTTCTGATTAGATTCAATTGACCTCATGCTGTTACCTCCATTTTTCCCGTTTTCTCTTTTATTTATTTGTATTTTCTACACCTTCTGATACATTATTCTCCCTAGCAGCAAAGGGTGTGATTAACCGATTTCACCTCCAACCTAGTTTTGAGCGTGTCACCACACTGGGCATGTCACATCTGGTGGTTTCTGGAGTGTCTCGTTTTTTGCCCCTGATTGTGGTCTTGTATGTAATCGGTGTACTTTGGGGACTGAATGGAGTTGTTTTGTTCATAAACTCAATTCAACTCTTACTCCTTTCATCTCAGAGACAAGGAGACGGCTAACACGCACATAAAAGCTACTGCTTCACAAGATACTCTTACCTACTTCAATCTCAGAGAGCCCTATGTATTCATTGTTTGTTCTCAGGCTTTGCTAGAGGCCATGTTTCACTCCCTGCACCTCCTATCTCCCCAGCCTTTCCCCCGAGGCAGATGTTGTGGACATGTTTCTGCAGAGTTGTGTATTCTGAATTGAGATGCAGCCTCTGCTCTCTGTGGCAGATTGTACCCAAATTAAACGCGACTGAATCAATATTTTTTTACTCTAGCATAGAATCAAATGAGAGAAATAGATTGCTCAGGCTGCAGGGAACACATAATTAACACCCAGCTCTGCAGCATTTTACCAATAGTCTTGGAACTCGTATTATTGTCGGTTTGAGGGTTGTTTTCAACAAGCAAGTTCTTATTGACACTACACTCCTCACACCAAACAATAGAATAATGAACAATATAAAACAGCTTACAGGCTACATTATGTTTCTTGTTGGAGAAACATGTTGCTCTGTGTGTGTTTTATGTGGAAATAGTCTGACAACACTTTTTGCCCCCTGGTGGCCACAAATACAGTGATGCAGCTTTAAAAAATGAGGGGTAAAGTCATTAACCTGATGCAATCTTATTACAATTTAGGTTTGTTGGTACAGTGCAGCCTCACAGATGTTAGATCAAATTAAAAAAATGCCAATTTCCAGACACATAGCTTTCAAAATGTTCCACACTGACGCGAGAGAAAAGGAAAGGGAAGCCAAAATGCGATATGGCATTGTACTGAGAGGTAGAACACATCCGTCCATATCCATAACCATCTCGTCCTCTTGATGAGGAAACACTCCAGTCCCTGTGTTGTTATACACTATAAAACTATATGATATGAAATATCTATGGTACAAGTTGTTTGCAGAATACAAACTGCAGAACTGTGACGTTCTCAACATAACTGTGAATTTCCCTCCAAAATGCTTGGGTTATGGTGCATGCACTATTATGCCATGATCTTCCCAACAAGAGTTACTGTTTTCTATTTGTATATATTTCAAACAGGATAGACAGGTCCTCATGATACTGCTGATGAGAAAGAGAGTAGACAGATTGCATTTTCAATTTTCCCCACATAAATCACACCCCTCCTCCACATAACTACCTTCTCCTGACACTCTTCCCCTTCCCCCATTTCTCACACCCAACTCGTTTCCTGTGTCTCTCCTTTTCCCCCGTCCTGTGTTCACACCCCCCGCATAGTTCGTGCTTCATTAACAGTCACTGTGTTATTGAGTGGTAAACATGTTATTGCAGAGCTCTCAGGGCCCTCATGTCAGTTCTCAGAGCCACAACAAAGGGTCCATTGTGACTGAGAGATGCTCAAGTGGGCTCATGACGCAAAAGGTATAGGGGGAGACAGACGGGTCGAATGATAGAATTCTGACCTGAGCAGGTAGGGCTATTATCAAACCAACATAGGTGCATTTCAAAAAGTGTGCACATAATGGATATGCTTTTCTAAGAACAGTGGGAGGATAGCGAATGAATACAATAGATGTGAAAGGAACAACAAAGCCGGGGATCCCTTGTAAATATAATATAGGTTTTTCTCAAATTGGACTTTTAAGCTTCTCATATGATTTACACTCCGAGTGTCTGGACTCTCCAAGGGTCACAAAATAAATACATTTAAGTGATAGTATTTTGTAGACACCCTTTATCTGATGGATTGCCATAACATTGTATTCAGACATTTGTATTTCCCATAGGATTGATTCTACTGGACACCGGTGATTCCTTAAATGTTTTACCTTATTAGTACAATAGGACATTTGTGGTTTTCGATGAAATTTCCCATCAACTTTTGGATTGATTGCTTTAATATGACTTTATTACACACATTAATATTGCCCGTAGTGTGAATTGTGAATTCTGATGGTATACTTTTAACCTATAATCACGGAAATCTTGTTAACCCCAGATACCTGCACCTCTTCAGGCGTCTTACAATTGTATTCAACTTCACTCATTGCTAATTTAGTATAGAGCATCATTTTGTACGAAACACTAACCCTTACTTGCTCACTCTCCTCCATCCTCGCTTTGTAGGATAGGGTGTTTTAGAGCAAGTCACTTTTCTGTAATGAATTATTAACAGTACTCATTATTTCCCTGCAGAAGGTCAAATTATTCTTTGTTAAATCAGAGCTGCCATCAATTATCCATTATAAGGTTTTGAAACCTGATAAAATGTCAGAAATTAAGATGTTATCTTTTTTCATTTGAAATATCATTGGTGCTTTAGCTGTTACTCTTCTTATACCCTTTCTTGCTTTATTATGATATTAGAAATTTGTTGATTTTAAACATCAAATTATTTATGTGTCATTTATTGATACATTTATCAAGTCTTTGTAATATATAACATTTATAAAGATACTAATTATTATATCTGCTGTCCAAAGTAAGAAGAAATGATGTACTGAAAAAAAATGACCAATGCTGCATGTATTTGGCAGATTCATTGCGTTAATAAAATGAAGAAAACATTACTAAAGTTGTCAGCGTTACTTTGTGTCGATAAGAGAGAGCTGTCCAAAAGGATGTAAGAGTGTACTGATTTAGTCAAATACCTTTATTTACACTGATTGATTTTGGCTGAAAAAATATTTTGAAGGAAGGGAAACATTTTTGTAACAGCTTTTATTTGCCAAGCTTGTGAGAAAAGGTTTTTGTGTATGATGTAAAAATAGTCAATACTGGCTTATTAGCACTAAGTACAGCTAAGGCTGATGGGAATGTTATTGGTTTTGCTGGTATTATAGACTAAGTCTACATCATTAGTGCACAAACATTAGATTCATTGTTTCCTTGAGTACCATTGACAGATACAGTATATAGTTCATGATGAATACTATAGTATTTAGTAAGGACTTGGAATACGGCCAGGTATACACATGATCTTTGAATCAGTATCACACACCCTACAAATGACGTGAACATTTGGGGCTCTAAGGTTGGCTATTAACTGGATACTGTTGTCCCTGAATGCACCACACACACAGAATAACAGGGGCAAAAGGTCAGTGATAAAAATGATATATCCACTTGTAGTCGTTTCTTTTTTTTCTTTTGAAAGGGTTATTCTGACTCATTTGCTACATCCCACCATGACCTACTCTGTATATTGCGTGTGTTAGTTGGAGACTGATGCTGTTTTTGTGCTGTGGCGCAACAGCATAAATCAATAATGAAACATAAATACAAGTGTTGCGCATATGGTCGAAGGCCTGAGGCAGAGAAGGGCCTTTAAATATCAAAGGAGGAGCCTGTTGTCAGACAACCTGTGAACTTTAACCTTTATCTTTGACAGCAATGGAGAAGTGGGGCATCTCATCTGACAACGGAGCATGCCGTTTCTTAATGTGATTATGGAAGAGTAAACCAATATTACAGGCATACAGGACAAATATAGGTATGATGTGCGTAAGAGGCTAACAGTGTACCCTGTATGCATCAGGTAGAGGTATAAAACTCCTTTCAAATGTACTTTATATTGAATGCTTTAATTCAATCAAAAATGCCACACATGATACATCACATACAGAAATCAACCTATGTTTTAAAGAAAATATATATAAGCCTGAGTTTAAAATATACAAGGAAATCTATAAGCCTCTAGTAGAGTAACAGGTTGATGACCGGTGGTTTATTTGGATACAAAGGTGCCTTCCCTGTGTACGGCCACTGTAATATTTCCCAGTGGCATTATATGATATTTTGTAATAAGAGGGCAAAGCCAGCTCCAAATCTCCTTTCTTTCACAAAAGGTGGGGAAAATAACATAAAAGAGTTATGGCTGTATGTTGAGCATGATATTGTGGAAGCTTACTCAAAAACATACACTTCCGTGTCATCCTCACATCATGTTATTCACTCGCTGTACTGTTATCTGTTCGGCCACGCTGTCACACAGATTGTCTTTCTGTAGTTTTTGGTGTCCAAAACTTTCTTTCCACACATTGCCACAGATTCCTGGAGTGGCAAAAAAAGGAAGCAGGCATAAGAAAATCAATTAAAAATAAGAATTAATAAATGTAGACAGAAAATAAAAGCAAGATCAGGAGAAGGGGCGGCACGTTGTGAATACATCATTGACATCAAATCAGTGTAGTTAGTTGTCATGTAGAACTTGTTAGCAAATCAGGCAGACACAGTACAGTTTGTGCACCTGATCAATATCAATCCAAGATTCATTCTCATTTCGCTCTGATTTTGGTCACCACCATCTCCCGCAGGGATATCATTTGCCTCTTTTGCTGCTTGTCGCTTAGATTGTCGATTTTACATTTAGTAATGGGCATTAGGGCTGCTCGATTATGGCAAAAATCATAATCTCGATTATTTGGGTCAATAATTGTAATTGCGATTATTAAATGTGATTATTCATTGACTTTGAAAACATCCATTTATTGCAGAAAAAAATTGGAACACTATGTTTTCAACAGTTGATTACCCTGAACTGTAAGTATAATTCAACTGAAAACCCCCAAAAAAATCATTTAAAAAGTAATAATAATAATAAAAAATAATCGTTTAATCTCGATTACGTTGTTTTCGTAATCGTTGCAAGCCATAATCGTAATCGCGATTAAAATACGATTAATTGAGCAGCCCTAATGGGCATATAGTGTACATGCTGTTAAGAATTAAGTCAACATGTTTACATTAAACAAACAAACCCCACAGCTGTTTGAAAGACACACACTACCTGTACCCACCTAATCCCAAATACCCTGTTAGGTTGCAATTTGTGAACGTTGTAGTGTTTTGGGAACCATCTGGTAACCTCTCTTTCAAGAAACAGTGTCCAAGTTATTCTAAATGATCCACATACTTCTTTGTCAATCATGTGTCTTGGAACTACTTCACACATAAAAAATAGTACCTGATCACAGGTGAGGTGTACGATCTACATTGCTTGATACATAAAGAGCTAAATATCAATCGTTATTCTCAAGAAAGAACCACTAGCCTTTTTCAGACAATGCATGTTACTATTAAACATCTGTCAAGTGAGTGAGTTTATTTTACCTTTCTTGTACGCACAGCCCTGACAGTAGTGTGATCCATGCTGATGAACTGAGCTTCTGCAGATCCTGCAGGTAGCAAAACCTGTCTTGCTGTACGGGTCAAACCTGAGAGGGAGATGCATAACAGATACATAACTAGAGATGCACCGATATGTGTTTGAGCCTAGATAGTGGCACTGGTTCAAGGCACATATTAAATGTGTTCAATAAAACCGACATTGTGTGGCTTATGTAGATTTTAACATCAAAGTTTGATGGACTTTTTGCAAACTACTCACCTGGCTTTCTTGGAAGTAAGGATCTTGTTTTCATTGAGCTTTCGCCCACCACCCTCTAAGTGAAAGAAGCAGAAGGACCCACATTTACATCATCATCTAAATAACAGTAAATAGAAGTTAAAATCACAACTTCTAAATAACTTAAGTAAAACAAATACTAAAATATATATACAATTAAAAAAAAAGAAATAAATGTCAATAACGTTGATCGGAATGAAAAAAAAAGGTTCAAGTTTGTTTCTATAATAAAAGTAGTTATTATCATAAGAGATCTGAACGCAAACATTTATAAATTATAACATTTAGTTATAATAAACAAATCAAAGAAGGCACTACATGTATATATTATGTAAAGTCATAAAGCCAGCAAGATACAGCCTTAAAATACACTAGTAAGATGTAGTGGCTCTTTCTTGAAGGCTTTATTTTTAAAAACGCCTTCATACTAAAGTATGAGTAAGACAGTATTTAAAAATGCCTGCCTTGAATACATGGTTCTACACATGTAAAGCCTGTTTTTTGTTGTTGTTATGAAGGAATATGTAGCTCAATATGTCACTCAGTTAAGACACAAACAATAGTTCCCAAGAATCTGTGTCCTCAACTTACCTGTTGTATTCCGTGCTCCGTCCTTCCAGGTGTCAGGTGTGATCACTTTACCGAGCTTCGTCTCGCCTGTAATATTAAGAAACAAACATGTAAAGAAATAACTCTCGAAGTGTAAGGGACAGTTAACCAACATAACGACGAGGAAATGCATCATAAACAGTTTAGCTAGCAGTCACATAGCATTAGCTCTTGAAGAACCTCAAGCCTTCGCTTACGGCAAATATACAAGTTATTTGAGATTAAAAGCATCCGATATGGGTGATACGTACACTTGTCACAAACCATGTTTCCTTTATGATGTTTTCAAGCAGATACTTATCGTCAAAGGTTGGGGAAAAACCGAATAAAAGTGTTAGCTCAGGTTTGTTTGGCAAAAACATGTCAACTTCCGGTCGTTTCTACGTCTGTGTGCCCATCTCACATATCATTAGCTGATACTCCCGTCCGTCACAGAGGGTCGCTGGCCCCTTTCCGATTGTTAAAAGTGGTGGTTTTCTTCAAAATAAGAGTCCACTAAAATAGGAAATTGCCCTTGAACGAATAAGATCCATTGATTGATGCTAATGTATTGGATATTATATCAAATGTAAAACCTAGAGAAGACTGTGCAACAATCTCCCATATATTCAACAGCCATGTGTTCACCTGTAGATATATTTGACATATTATTATATTCTAACAAACACTTGATTTCATTAGGCAACATACTTTTAATTGGCCCTTAGGAAAATGTGACTATTTTTCATCTGCTCTTTAATTTTACTTACACAAAACATCAGATGCATATTGACACAGCAAATGATCCACACGAAACAGAGATTTTGTTCAAAAAATAAATCGAGTAATATTCATGGGAAAAATCACATATGATACAGCAATATGGTCAGCTTTCTGATATTAGATTTTTAATTTATTTCAGAAATAATCCAGAATCATTAAGACGATCTCTGAAACTCTCAGTATGCGTTTCTCAAGTGTTAAGTCATACTTAATGACAAAACTAAATGAAAAAAGGTAGAGGTTAGGAGAGGGCAATATAATACTTTAACAAGCATGCGGTATATCCAATACATTTAAATGGTGCATTCTAACCATATTTAGATAAAACAGTATTATCTTTTGTATTGTTTCTTTCAGTTGTTATCTTTTTTTTGCGCTGGAATACTGTTGGACTTTTATTGTGAAGTCGGAGCGGAAGTAACTCCATGTTTACGGAAGACAGGTCAAATAATTCACCCATGGATTTAACCTACTCAGTAAACCCGTTGCTAAATTGACATTTTAAAGTATTTTTTATTTGAATGTTGTCTCTTGTCTAGGTCTCTTGTTGTAGGTAGTTTCATTTGTCGTCATGTGGGACCATGAAATCAGAGCCATGGCGTCCACGCACGCTATCCTCGCCGCCTCGGTGTTCATGGCCACCGTGCTACCTGCGGCGGCGGTGCCGGGCTTCTCGGTGTACGGGACTCACCTACTGTGGCTCTACTCGGTGTCCGGAGCCGTGACCGCTGTCAGTGTTGCCATCTTCTGGCTGCTGGGCATCACACCGCCCGCCAAGAAGCACACCGTGGGATACAAGGTGCTCACTTTCTGTAATGGTGACTGTTGAGTTTAAGAAGGGGTGGAAGAAGTATTGAGATTATTAATTTATGTAAAAGTAGCAATAATACAGTCAGAGGTGTGAAGTAACTAAGAACATGTACTCAAGTGCTGTAGTTGAATAACATGTTGATATACTTGTACTTTACCTAAGTATTTCTCCATGGTATGCTACTTTGTACCTATTCCCCACTTCAATTCAGAAGTAAAAAGTGTACTTTTACTCCACTACATTTATTTAGTACCTTTAGTTACTTTACACATTTGGATTAATAATGTGAAATATAAACAACACTTAAAAAGCACTTTAGTTACACCTGGAGTAAACCTTGCAGTATACAAAGTGATTACAACTAGCTGCTCTTTTACCATCTGTGATAACACTTTAATAGATCAATAATTATAATCAAAACACATGATATATTATTCTGAAATGGGCCAATTTGCATAATAAGCAGTTTTACTTTTGGAACTTTAAGTATATTTTGATGCTAATACTCTCGTACTTTTACTTGAGTAACATTTTATATACAGGACTTTACTTTCACTTCACTCTGGGACTTCTACTTTTACTCAGGTACAAGATCTGAGTACTTCTTCCACCTCTGACTACACTATAAAAATACTCTGTCTGTGTTTGGAGATGATATTATTTCAAGATAAGTAGGTTGTTATTAAGTTTGTCATTATTTTCGGGATGCTATCCTATTATTTTTGATATACATATTGCATAATGCAGGATCCTTTTTCATCACCAGGCTAAGTTTCCATGGTACTGATGTTAATGGAATTCTCATCATATATTGAATACTTGGGTATCAACGGTAATGTTTACTCGTTAAACTTGATGATATTTTCCCCTTAACTCTGCTTGTTCATTTTTTTCTGCAGCTCTCTCGGTTGTTTCGTTCCTGTCTGTACTTCTTCCTCTCGTGCCTGTTCTTCCACACGGTGGTGGTTCTCTATGGAGCTCCGCTGATTGAGTGAGTACTGCTGATATATCTGTGTGTAAAAAGACGGAGATACGTTTTAAAGACAAACAAAGGGCAGCAAAGGAGGACTTGTTGCTGGCTGCTGATTTTAGAGAGCACCATAGCAAGCAATCCATTAACACCTATTGCCTAATGGTCAAATAAGTGAATAGTATTCCTTGCACATCACAAGATTATTTTCATGACACGTTACAGATTTCTATTTGATCTCTGTAGGCTTTACCCTGTCATCATTCACTCCTATGAAATCCTGTTCTCTTTACTTTGCTGCATCAACACAGGTTATGTGTGTATCACTTAAACTCTGCTGCCTAGTTGCAGCCGCCACTGATACTGTGAACTTTCTCCTCTGTGTTTCAGATCCGCCCTGGAGACGTTCTCCCTCTCTGTGCTGCTGACCTCTCTCACCACTCTGAGGTGTCTCTGCGTCCTCGGCCCCAACGTCCAGGCCTGGATACGAGTGTTCAGCCGGCATGGGTAGGCCAAAAATCTGCTTTTCCCTGATACCTGTCCTTCAATGATGTGTTGATGAATCGTGTTTAATGTGCTAATCTCTCTTTACGAATATTCTAACATAGATTTACTCTGTCTCCGTCCCCAGGGCTATGTCTGTGTGGGACACCTGTCTACAGATCACAGTGGCCTGCACACTGGTAGGAGCCTGGGTGGGAGCCTTTCCTATTCCTCTGGACTGGGACAGGCCCTGGCAGGTCAGCACATGGGAGAATTACTCGTATAAACAGAATGCATACTGTGGGATTATTATCTTAATATTAGATTCACCAAAATTGTTCACACAATTACAGTAAATCTAGAATTGTGGAATTATCTCTTTTTGTAAAGAAACATATATTAAATAAGAGAATAGTATATCTCAGATGTAGGCATTATGATTTCAGTAGGGACCCCTAGGAGCAGTCGGAAGGTAAATCAGAGGGTTCATGAGATAATTAACAGGAGAAGAAAGCAGAACAACATTTTCCTTCATGCTTCGGATTCAATTGGTACATTCAGACATCACTGTTTAATGAACCTGGCCGTGACCTGTAGACAGATGACATTTGGCAAGTAGACATAGATTTTAAGACTTCATAACAACAGGGAATTTACAAAATGATTCAAGCTTGACCCTGATGTTGAATTGCTGCAACTGGTGCATCTTTTTTTAATGGTTTTCTGCCATTTCTCTTTTTTTTTTACAGCATAGGTTTCTCTGTTAACAACAAAGCCTTCCATTCATCATTGATTAGCAGTGATTGAATGTCGTAGAGCTGAAACATCATTCTGAAATGTAATTCAAACCGGTTACCATACCTAACTCAATTTCCTTTTTAAATGACAAAAAAGGAAGATGATTATAACTATAATTGCAAAGGGAGCTCTCTGCAGAATGACTGGAGGAAAATGCAAATGGGAGGCAGACGGTGGTAATTGGAGCATAACTCTGAATGGCACCACTGTACCGCCGGGGTTTCATTTGACTTTAAAAGTTTCTCTTTGAGGCAGACGAGCTTCTGGGGCGAGAGGATGAATTGATTTAATAGTTAAGCTCCTTTTGATCTATCAGTGCAATGATCTGACTCGCCCCTCTTCTCTTAGGCGTGGCCTGTTTCCTGCAGTCTTGGCGCCACCATCGGCTTCCTCACCGGGCTTGTTGCGGCTCCAGCCTGGATCCACTTTCACCGCAAACAGCTCACTTACAAGTGCAAGTGAGGGGCCGACATACGTGTGTGTGTGTGAGACCATGAGGGCATCCCTCGTATTCCTTTTACCTTGTACTGGTTATTTATTGGGAACATTGTCTCCGTTTGCTGCCTGTTGACAAGATGATTTGCAATAACACAACAGGGTATGAGCATCATTGTTTTGTACCCATGAAGGCTGATAATTTTCCTGAAGAGTTTTGACATGAATTGAAGTTTTGGAATAAAAGATAAGGAGTTTATGACTAATAAATGTCCTTTTTATTGGATTGATGAATCTTAAAATGCTTAAACCTGTGTGTGTGTGTGTGTGTGTGTGTGTGTGTGTGTGTGTGTGTGTGTGTGTGTGTGTGTGTGTGTGTGTGTGTGTGTGTGTGTGTGTGTGTGTGTGTGTGTGTGTGTGTGTGTGTGTGTGTGTGTGTGTGTGTGTGTGTGTGTGTGTGTGTGTGTGTGTGTGTGTGTGTGTGTGTGTGTGTGTGTGTTCTCTTCTAAACAACCATTAATCTTGCTCCAACTCTATTTAAACTCACGCTCCTCCCTCTCCTGCTCTTGCTCTCATTCCAGCTGTTCACATCCTCTAGCCCCCATATTCATTCACTTCCATTTTAGGGACATTCATTTCCCTCCTTTCATGCCGCCCACATCTCTTGTTCTCCCCTCGCAGCCCAATGAAACTTCAAATTGTAAAGCAAATTAGGGACATTGTTTGCAGACAGTGTAGATATGTGTAATACAACTTAAAGAGCCTGTGACACCATCCCAACAACTGTTGTGCAATGAAATATTGGGCTACTAGTAATCTCGAACCGTCAGTTTAAAAAAGAAAAAGCCATACCGTTTCGTTAAATATCAATAATTTCGAACATCGCGGGGAAATTCCTTCACTCATTTTGAAGTTTTGGGGGAAGCCGGAAGTGACGTCAATGCGGGAACGCTTCGAGAGCCAAACACGGACAAAGTGTGTTGTGTCATGCGTAGAAATGGTGAATTACTGAGTTTAGGCACGTTAATAACGTTTTAATGAAGTTGACTACAGTATATTCATATTTGTCAGTGGTTTCATGTCAATTCGGCGACATAAACATAAATGATCGTGGTGAAGATGATGATTACATTAGGATTACAAATCGGGAGTGAGAGCTGCTGAATTTCTTCCCGTCAGATGTGATATAAAAACAAATCGATTATTTTTGTGGTTATAAACTCAAGTGGATGAAACTACATGTATTAGTGCTTTCATGTCAATTCGGCGAACATATGATACATTAAATGATGAGTGAGGATGATGATTAAAAATCGTTTGTTTGAGCCGGTCTGCATTTACTGATGAGAAAACAAACCGATGCTTTTTGTAGTTGTAGTACACCAACGTGGATTAAACGTGTGGTTTTTTACCACAATGTTGGGGAAATTAATGGATAAAATGCACGGATTATTATTATTATTCCCACTCCGATCGGGACACTAGGTCCACCGTTTCCCCCGCAGCGAGGCTCCCCCCGTTGACAGTTTACGTGGGCTGGGTGCAGTGGCGGACTGGCCATCGGGACGAATCCCGATGGGCCGGTACCGAAGTGGGCCGGTCGGATAAGTAACTAGCACATCCCCCATAGGCGGCGCGTGAGGCTCAGGTTTGAGAAGGCTACATAACTTATTTTACCTGACGCTGCCCGCCTCCGGCGTCTATAGAAAAGAGATCCACTCAGTGTGCGGAGTTTAAATCTCTCAAGTCATATTACAGGATAAAGAAAATACAGTTTAAACTGCCATGCAGAGAAGACGCCGACGTGTCGCACTTATCATTCATATTACATCATCAATCAGATCATCGATCATATAATATCATAATATATCATATATTTCCTTATCTGAGTCATCTTCTCCAGCCTCATCTGGCCGTGCAACACTCACAGTGTCACAGACTGTATGCAGAAGTATTATTTAACACATTATGTTGACGAAACACTCGAGACAAATGTAATTAAAGTCAGATCCACTCGTGTCTTAGACGTGAACGCGCTCTCAGCTGGAGAGAGAAACCCTGGCTTGATTTACCGAGTTGATAACCAGCGTCGTAGGACCGCTTAGCGAGATCTCGTTTGTTAGTTTGTTGTTAGTTTGTTTGTTACTCAAACATATCCAGGGTCTGTTGAACTGTCTTCGTAGTACAGGGCACAGGTGGCTAGCAGCGCTAATGTCAAAGACACAGACATTATACATTATATTTGTATTTTACATCCCCCGCTCCCCCCGTTGACAATTTACTAGCGGTACCGAAGTGGGCCGGTCGAGAGTCCCGGGATGATTTTTAGTCCCATTCCACCACTGGCTACATGACCATATGATCGCCCATATTGACGCACCTCATTCCTAAACTTCTAACAGATACAACATAAACCGATCCTTCAGCCACATATGAGCTCTCAGACACGTTCAACATTAACCTGTCATCGCTGTCTGAGCTTGCTGCTGTGTGCGCCGTCGTGCGTTTACATCTGACTGTATATATATAAAGGTTTACATGCAGATGCTGGGATCCTGAACGGTGCAGCTGGAGCGCTGTGCCCGCAATGACGTCACCCATCATTTGGCGGGACTTGAAGAATCCGCGAGAAGATCCAGAAAATTGTCAACATTGAAGGCAGATTAATGGTTATCAAAGTACAAATATCCAAAATCAGTTCAGTAACGGTTTTCAAGGGGACAATATGTACTCAAATTGATGGGTTTGGATGATGGGGGAAAACCGTGTCACAGGCTCTTTAAGTCCTTTAGTGCAAGGAGAGGAATAAAAGGACATTTCAGTCGTCATGTTGCAGTGTGAGTTGAATTGGTAGACAGTTTCAGCACAGAGCCCGTTTGCCCCTTGTTTGAACTCTTGCGTAAGGTAGTTGCCAGGGAAAAGAGGCGAAAAATAGCTGGAAGCAAAAAGAGCGAAAAGATACATTTTCAGAAGTCATAAATGATGGAGAAGTTATAGGAAAGAGTATGATACCATTCACCCTCTTTATTTCCATCCATCTTTCTGATTAGATTCAATTGACCTCATGCTGTTACCTCCATTTCCCGTTTTCTCTTTTATTTATTTGTATTTTCTACACCTTCTGATACATTATTCTCCCTAGCAGCAAAGGGTGTGATTAACCGATTTCACCTCCAACCTAGTTTTGAGCGTGTCACCACACTGGGCATGTCACATCTGGTGGTTTCTGGAGTGTCTCGTTTTTTGCCCCTGATTGTGGTCTTGTATGTAATCGGTGTACTTTGGGGACTGAATGGAGTTGTTTTGTTCATAAACTCAATTCAACTCTTACTCCTTTCATCTCAGAGACAAGGAGACGGCTAACACGCACATAAAAGCTACTGCTTCACAAGATACTCTTACCTACTTCAATCTCAGAGAGCCCTATGTATTCATTGTTTGTTCTCAGGCTTTGCTAGAGGCCATGTTTCACTCCCTGCACCTCCTATCTCCCCAGCCTTTCCCCCGAGGCAGATGTTGTGGACATGTTTCTGCAGAGTTGTGTATTCTGAATTGAGATGCAGCCTCTGCTCTCTGTGGCAGATTGTACCCAAATTAAACGCGACTGAATCAATATTTTTTTACTCTAGCATAGAATCAAATGAGAGAAATAGATTGCTCAGGCTGCAGGGAACACATAATTAACACCCAGCTCTGCAGCATTTTACCAATAGTCTTGGAACTCGTATTATTGTCGGTTTGAGGGTTGTTTTCAACAAGCAAGTTCTTATTGACACTACACTCCTCACACCAAACAATAGAATAATGAACAATATAAAACAGCTTACAGGCTACATTATGTTTCTTGTTGGAGAAACATGTTGCTCTGTGTGTGTTTTATGTGGAAATAGTCTGACAACACTTTTTGCCCCCTGGTGGCCACAAATACAGTGATGCAGCTTTAAAAAATGAGGGGTAAAGTCATTAACCTGATGCAATCTTATTACAATTTAGGTTTGTTGGTACAGTGCAGCCTCACAGATGTTAGATCAAATTAAAAAAATGCCAATTTCCAGACACATAGCTTTCAAAATGTTCCACACTGACGCGAGAGAAAAGGAAAGGGAAGCCAAAATGCGATATGGCATTGTACTGAGAGGTAGAACACATCCGTCCATATCCATAACCATCTCGTCCTCTTGATGAGGAAACACTCCAGTCCCTGTGTTGTTATACACTATAAAACTATATGATATGAAATATCTATGGTACAAGTTGTTTGCAGAATACAAACTGCAGAACTGTGACGTTCTCAACATAACTGTGAATTTCCCTCCAAAATGCTTGGGTTATGGTGCATGCACTATTATGCCATGATCTTCCCAACAAGAGTTACTGTTTTCTATTTGTATATATTTCAAACAGGATAGACAGGTCCTCATGATACTGCTGATGAGAAAGAGAGTAGACAGATTGCATTTTCAATTTTCCCCACATAAATCACACCCCTCCTCCACATAACTACCTTCTCCTGACACTCTTCCCCTTCCCCCATTTCTCACACCCAACTCGTTTCCTGTGTCTCTCCTTTTCCCCCGTGTCCTGTGTTCACACCCCCCGCATAGTTCGTGCTTCATTAACAGTCACTGTGTTATTGAGTGGTAAACATGTTATTGCAGAGCTCTCAGGGCCCTCATGTCAGTTCTCAGAGCCACAACAAAGGGTCCATTGTGACTGAGAGATGCTCAAGTGGGCTCATGACGCAAAAGGTATAGGGGGAGACAGACGGGTCGAATGATAGAATTCTGACCTGAGCAGGTAGGGCTATTATCAAACCAACATAGGTGCATTTCAAAAAGTGTGCACATAATGGATATGCTTTTCTAAGAACAGTGGGAGGATAGCGAATGAATACAATAGATGTGAAAGGAACAACAAAGCCGGGGATCCCTTGTAAATATAATATAGGTTTTTCTCAAATTGGACTTTTAAGCTTCTCATATGATTTACACTCCGAGTGTCTGGACTCTCCAAGGGTCACAAAATAAATACATTTAAGTGATAGTATTTTGTAGACACCCTTTATCTGATGGATTGCCATAACATTGTATTCAGACATTTGTATTTCCCATAGGATTGATTCTACTGACACCGGTGATTCCTTAAATGTTTTACCTTATTAGTACAATAGGACATTTGTGGTTTTCGATGAAATTTCCCATCAACTTTTGGATTGATTGCTTTAATATGACTTTATTACACACATTAATATTGCCCGTAGTGTGAATTGTGAATTCTGATGGTATACTTTTAACCTATAATCACGGAAATCTTGTTAACCCCAGATACCTGCACCTCTTCAGGCGTCTTACAATTGTATTCAACTTCACTCATTGCTAATTTAGTATAGAGCATCATTTTGTACGAAACACTAACCCTTACTTGCTCACTCTCCTCCATCCTCGCTTTGTAGGATAGGGTGTTTTAGAGCAAGTCACTTTTCTGTAATGAATTATTAACAGTACTCATTATTTCCCTGCAGAAGGTCAAATTATTCTTTGTTAAATCAGAGCTGCCATCAATTATCCATTATAAGGTTTTCCTCACAGTGTGACATACATATCGATGCCATGACAACGTGGAGTCATGCTGACAAATGACTGCGCCATATCATAATTAACAAAATTCCTACAAGGCAAAACTTGTACTCTGGCAGTTTTATAAACATTACAGGTTTTGAAGCCCTTAAAAAGAAAGAAAGCAAGAGCTGATACTATGGTAACCCCCCCCCCCCCCCCCGCGTCATAATGCCACATGTACATGATTGTACCTGCATGTGTTCTTTATGATTACAAAGTGCTGCATCTGTCCAGGAGGTCTGTACCAATCAGTTATATCTGGCGAGGCCACTTCGGAGGTCGTCATGTGACCCTGCCCCATGAGCGAGCAATCAATACACACTTAGAAACACACACATACAGTATCAAGTAGTTCCAAACCAACTGACCACAGCATTATATCTATAGTGATAAGGCTTTACGTTGAATACATCAAACTTTGTGTCAGAAAAATCTCACCCGATACTGGCTTGAGGTTCAAAATCAGGATACATGTATTTATTATCCTTGCAAGAATGCAAGTAGTCATCAGACACAATATATGGTACGACTAGTTCCCTGATATAATAATAATAAAGGTCCATCTTCTTCTTCTGATCAGTGTCCTTTACTTGTTTATATACTAGAGAGGGCATTTCAGTCAGAAGATGGAGAAATACTGGTTCAAAGCAGTATTCTAGGTTTGTTTAGCACCTTGAAATAAAAAAGATTTCAGATAACCTCAATGCATCTGAAATCTAAAGTTATATCATATTTTGTGACTCAAAAGTTGAAATCTTTAGAAATGGGATCAAATTGAATCCTAAAAGCAGTGTGGTGAAAGAAAGTAAGGCCAACCATTTAAAGATATTTTTGAGCTTGGCCTTTTTAAAATAAATGACGAAAGCATTTGGAATACAAGTTGATTGCAGTATTACTACACTTGGGCAAAACTCCTGTTAAGGGGTAAATATCTGTTCAAATATTTCAGATTTGACATACATTTCAAAGAAATAAACTAAAGGGGAAACATTATCTATGTGTAATGCACTGATAAAAGGCATATTTTTGAAAGAAGTAGTATAGAAAATATTTTGCATATTTATTTAATTACAAAAATAAATGAAATAGATAATGTTATTGTCATTATTATATTATAGTATTATTATAGGTTAAAAAGACGAAGCCGACCCAGAGAAAAATATATATACTTCTGCATACTGATTGTGTTAACTTTCAGTGTTTTAAGAACATTTTGAATGTAATACTTTTGTACTCTGGAATTAAGATTTTTTTTATTTGATTTCACTCCAAATCCAATTTTTCTCCGGATGTTCTCTGAGTTCTGGATGAGTCGTCAATAACATTTTTAAGTTTAATAGATGGTTTGATGTTATTTAACACATACAAAGAGATGATGAATAACACAGTGACACAGGATAATAAATTGGGAAAAAATATATTTAATTTCACTGCATGTCTTAAGTAACCTGTGTCTTGTGGTAACATTCTATTGAAAGACCCAGTTCTTCTGCGAGAAGTAGCCCGGTTAACTGACGTTTTGCCTGGAAATAATGACAAATAAAGTTGCTACAAAATGAACATACGTGAACAATGCAGAACTATGCCATCAGTGTTAGCTTAATGCGTGGCTGTCAGTCTGAAACAGCCTCCCTCTGACATCACACCAGAGCCCACACACGTAAATACTGCATGCATCGAGCCAATAGAGCAGCAGCTATGTTACAGACGGGGTGACTCCATCATGCTTGCTCTCTCTTGCACACAGATGCTTATCAATGCTCAACCACACGCCTATTTAAAGATGCGAGAGTAGAAACATCTTTGTTTATCTTTTGGCATTTGTAAGAAGCTCTTATAGATGTCCGTGCATCTTGCCGTCTATTGGCAACACGTCTGATACAGTGAGTGCTGTTTCAGTGACAGACAAATAGGAAAAAAGAAGCATGTTTTACATTTGATTCCCTTTAAAATGTATTAACTTAGACATTTGTTTTTACAAAGAAAATGGACATTATTACTGTTTTAATTGAGGGGTGATGTTTTAATTACAGTCCCAAGAGGTTTTATGGCGAGGCAGATGGACACTGGAAATGTTGGGTCGATGAACTGCGACCTGTTAGAGGTGTTTTAGAAAGGTCCGGGGGTTTTGTGTTGATCACTTATTGTTGGGCTGGGCTGCGAAGTAAAGAGCCACCAGGCAGTAGAGGGTCCCTCCGATGGTGAGGGCCATGGTGGTGCGGTACAGTAGTCTGTCAGGGACGCCCCGCTTCAAATGAATGGGGACACCGTCCGGTATCTGGGAGAGGGAAAAAAGGAAGGAAATGTGAGAAAAACCAATAATGAAGGTGTTACAGAGAGTACAGAGTGTTCTCAACTATTTGTCTGGGGAGATAGGTCTTGACATTTTCTAATGATTTCCGAACACATATCCGAACACATATTTTTTTTTTGCTTTGTATACAATAGTTTCCAAACATATTTCCCGTTAGTATCTGTCTGAAAAACCTTCACTTTCAATAAGAAAAAGTCCTTTCAGCAGACATTACTCTGATTTTCCATTTCCATTTGTTTTAGTCTGCCCCACTTTCAAAGTATTCCGCTCACTGCCTACTGTGATGAAAAGGCAGGGGGCCATTACGAACAGAGTGAAATAATTACCACCCAGCGCCTAGAGCTAAAATATCTCCCGTGCTTTGACTAAAGTTTGACCACTTTGGCAGTTCTTGAACTTTAATTCTGAGGACTACTTTGAATGAACAAATGCTGATTCACCGTGAGAACCGTACCAGCGCCAGGTAGGAACCCATCAACCTCTCGTCGTGACTAAGACTCTTTCAGTTTCCTGTTCTTATTTACCTGGAATAGTTTCTGCAGGTCAGGAACCCGATTTGGTCCGATGTAGTCCGCCACGGTCCCAGCCTCCGACACCAGTTTGGTGGGGGAGGCGAAGATCATGGGTGGGGCTTCTGCTGGCACACCTGGCCTCAGCCCCTAAACAACAACAACAACAACAACAGAGTGGTCACAATAATGCACAATTCTACTCAACCTTATTCAATGAAAGCACCCTTTTTCGGCAGACATCGGAAATAATGAAGATATTCCGGGAAAGGGTTACTTAAAATGAATTAAAAAACATTAAGGGTGTAAATGACAAAACAGTAGGGATGCTCCGATGCTTCGCGTCGGGCCGAACCACGCCCCTTAGCTGTGATATAATGAGCATATACCACGGCCTGTCGTGAGCTATTGCTTAAGTATTCTTCACTGTCGGGTCACTCATTACTGGATCAGTGAGCTGCATGAGATACTGACAGGCTGTCAGGAGAGAGGGAGAGGGAGAGAGGAAAAGAGAGCGCTTCCGCTAATTTCTCCCGTGTTATTATCAAAAGTTAATGTAAACTTGAATAATGTACTTCATTTGAATGTAATAATTAAGTTGATTAACTGAGTTTTAAACATCACTTTAAATGGAAGATTCTGATTTTTCATGATATTGTTTTGATTTAAATTGAATTGAGGGGCATATCGACAATTTAAGATGATGAAAATAAGAATTATAAAATACAATTGGGATCGTTAAGATGATCATATGCATCAGTGTTTTTACTTGAACTTTTCCTTAGACTTTTGCAGCGTTGGTCATTGAATCCATATAAATCGCTCCAGATCAATGCATTTTTAAAATAAATATGTATTAAAACATATTTTTTAGGGGTGTAATCATTTTCTGTTTTACAGAAAAGAGCTTTGAAAGTAAAATCAAAACAACTATTTTCAGATCTTTAGTACAACGAAGCTTAGGGTGCGTTCACACCTGCCTTGTATAGTCCGGTTGAATCGAACCCTGGTGCGTTTAGCCGCTTGGTGCGGTTCATTTGGGTCGGTGTGAACGCAGTCCGAGACCTCTTAAGTGAACTAAACAACCGGACTCTGGTCCGCTAAAATAGGTGGTCTCGGAGCGCTTGCTTGCGAACTCTGGAGCGGTTCATTGCTGGTGTGAACGCAGTCCGCACCAAAACATAGGAAGCGCAGTATTTACGTGTCACAAGAACGCGGATATCTTCAAAAATATTTAGCGAAAGAGTCTTTCAAGACATCCGCGGTTGTTTAGTTAAAGAGTAAAGCAGAATTAAGTGTTGAACAGTGTCGTGTAAAGTAAACATTCTCCGTCAGCTACATAAAAGTAAGAACACCTGTCGTCGGTGAAACACCCCTCCTCTGCAGAACGTCTCTCATGGATAAGCAGGAAAAGAACACCGACAGGCTGATCAGGAGCCCGACGTGAAGCGGAGGGATCTAGATCGGCATGAAGGTGTTATTTTCCCCATAATGACCGCGCTGCTGCACATTATGCCGCTTATTACATGGCCACATTCTCAACAAAGTAACGACATGACTCCCAATATTAATTGAAATGCTTTTGTGGATTTAGAAAATTATTTTATTGATTTAAAAAATAGTTGTATGTATTTAAATGTACATGCATCCGCTAAGAAAAATAGTCCGTTGTTACTGTTTGAACTAACGTAGCAACGGCAGGAACTGCTTCGATAGCGTTTTTGAGGAGCTTTTTGATTACAGATTTGAAAATCGTTGCTTGCTTTAAAAGTAGCACAATTCATTATGTCAAACCTTGGGAAGTATCTAGATATCCCTGCCCTAATGCCAAAGTAACTGGCAACTGAATATGTGTCGCCGTCTGACCTATGTCTGGACCGCTGCGTAAAAAGGAGGGTTTCTGCCCGTTACTTCTCCGCTGTTTTCTTGTCAGTTAGTTTCAGCCAAACTGTATACAGTTAAATCGAACGGACTTCTTTGTGCAGATGTGAGCGTCCTTAACAACGGTCAATACATCCTTGACAGCGGTCTGTCTGTTCTGGATTAAAAACGTGTCACGTGTTTTGAATTGACCAATCAGAATCGAGTATTCAACAAAGCCATGTAATAATGTTTTTTAA
The DNA here is from genome assembly GCF_902827115.2 of Pseudochaenichthys georgianus. NCBI lineage: Eukaryota > Metazoa > Chordata > Actinopteri > Perciformes > Channichthyidae > Pseudochaenichthys > Pseudochaenichthys georgianus. The sequence continues at coordinate 14,696,224 of NC_047521.1, read as the reverse complement.
CGGACGTTGTTTGATTATATAATCATGTCTGTTGATCTCCAGACTAACAGCAGCATGAGAATAACCTGCCGAAAGTGCCGATGCTCCATGGCGGAGGCTCCGCTAGAAATTGCCGGGGTTTGCATTTGTACCCGCTTAATGTCTGACCAATGGTTGAACAGCATTTCCGTGCACATGACTTGTGTTTAAAGTTTATAGTCCGTTTGAGTTTTTGCCAGTGTGAACGCAAACCGAACCTTCTGAAAAATGAAACAATGTAACAAACTGTGGTCTGGTGCGCACCAGAGAGCGGACTATTAGGTGTGAACACACCCTTAGTGTCTAAGTGATTAAATGAGAACGTGATTCATCTCAACTCACATCTTATTCCTCCACTTGTTAGAGACTTTAAATGCCTGTTCAGATTATTAAAGAGCATCTCAAGTTGCTGTTCAACTTTACAAACTACAGTGCATTAACAACCAGGTTATTTTTGTCACATTAACACAATATTTGACTGGCAGCACATTTTATCAGCTTTTTTGCAGACTTACTTTACAAAAAAACAAATAAAGATCCATGTGATAATTGGTCTCCCATAACTCTTTAAAATGATAGCGCAGTGTGATTGACTTTGGTAAATGATCAGTTATATCATTAATTCATGCTGTTCCACTTTTCAGAGGCGCACTGTGGGCCTCCCTATTATCCTCTCACTTGGAGGAAGCTGCTCACCCACCTTGTGTATCAGAATTACTGGGAGAGCTGTTGCCTGGTCCGGGTGTGTGGAGGCAGATAGTGTGGGAGCAGGTGAATTAAATCTGACATATGAAAATGCAGAGGCACTAAAAGCTGATTATTTTTACACGCCATTTAAGAGAAGGCATAACTAAAAGTGTTCACAGCAAGGAATCGTGTTTTTGCCTTTTGTTTTTTAATAACCTCAGGATTTAGCCGTTATGGTAGTCATTGGCAGTTATTCGCAGCATTGTTCATTGGTTAGCAATGTTTTAAATGCATAATGTTGAAAGGCGTTTTGTGTGTTTAATACATTTAAGAATAACACACATTTATAGAATGTTGTTCTAGGATTTTACCCAAGAGCAGATGTTGTCCCAGTAGTAATTTAGGGCTAGGGTGTAGGGATGGTTGTACATATAGCTGATTTCATTTCGGATCCTCAAATAAATTTAGCTTGAAGGCCAATAAATCCCTTCCTGAATCTTTAAAGCCCCGGCCACACGAGGACGATAACGGTCATATCTGCTACAGTTCTCCATCAGATAGACGGTTTGGCCACACGAGGCCGACATGGAAACGCAGAAAACAATAACGATAACGGGTCCCAAGGTGGGTAGATCTGCAAACGAAACGCTCTGGGGGGGGGCAAACGGCTCCGTGTTTACGCCTATACGATCATTTCCTGATAACGTTGAAGCAATAGCCCCTTATTAAACTTTAACGGACATGTTGACCAGTGAAAAAAAATCGAACTGAAACTCTGCCGCACGGTCCCCTCGTCCCTTGTAAGAGGCGGTGGGTAAGTGGGTATTTTTCATCTGCTGGTGGAATACCGGAGAGAATTACAGCAGGAGCAAACACTTGCCTCGGGGAGGGAGAACAAGAGCCAGAGCGTCCACAGCGGGGAATAAACAGAAGGGCAACCATGGCAACCATGTGCGGGAAGTCTTCTTCGCTGCTTTTGTGGCAGGACTACAACGCCACTTACAGGCCTGGCATATGTACTACAGCGTCTCCAGCGCTTTTGAGCGGTCTCCTGTGAACGGACACGTTTCTGGTGCCTGTTTCTGGAAGACTTTTTTGATAACGATTGCAGTCCGTTTGCTTTATCGTCCTCGTGTGGCTCCAGCCTTAGACACAAGCTCTGTTAGGTAGTTGTATTGCCTCTTTGTGACACCTAAGGCATCCGAATATAAATAAACTGTTGTCACATATAAACACATGCTAATGAACTACCATCCTTTGGCACCAACAAAGGCATTATAGCCTGTTGTGAATAAGGAAAAAACTCATTCTTAGGTTGAAAAAGTCCAGTGGCGAGTCCCTTGACGTCTCACCTTGATGTTATCTAAATTAATTTCTATGAATACCCAAGATTCTTCTCTTAACAGACATGCCACTTTGTGCTAATCCCAATAAGTGTTTTGCATGCAGTGTTATTTTCACCTATTCTAAACATTGTGTATTTGACTATTTCTGCATGCTTCGGTCCCAAAACATTCTGGATTTACCTAAATTGATTATGACTGGTAAGCTGAAAGTCTTGTAGGTCAAATGAGCCCAAGGGAATTAATGTGTTTTGATGTTAGTCTCCATAGCAGCTATTTAATTGTAATGAGACCTCTTTATTTTTCATTTAACCTGGCTGTATACATTTCGCTGGTGTGGGATCTAGGATAATCAACAGTAGACTCAAAGACAGGGGTCATTCAGAGGATGTATGGATAGTTTAATATTACCAATTTATCCCATTTTATAAACTGTAAAATCATAGAACAACATGGAGGCTGTAGTGAAAACAACAGAGGTCTATACATTTCCTCCACCAAGCGCACCAGTCACCTTCTAATCAACCTGAGCTCATACATCAAATATATTGTACCAAGGTCAGGTCGTCCAAGAATTAAACCGGACATCAACCATCTCTGTAATAGATGTAACAGTTTGACCTGCTCTCCGGTGTCCCCATGACCCTAAACAAACCCTGTACCATCATCCAACTATATCACCCCCCCACACACCCTTCCCATTCTAGCTGTGTATGTTTTCCAGTCACTAATTCAGAGTTCAGGTTAGTGGGAGGGGGTGACAGGATTGTTATTTGTCAAACCTTTGTCAACAATTTATTATCTCCTGTCTTCTCAGTTCCATGAATACAATAAAAACTGATGGAAATAAAAAAAACAGGGATTATTAATAAAGGTCACATCTGGCTGACGCTCTGAGAGGCCATTGGTTTTCGAAATTGGCTGTAAAATCAGATGATAACCACATCGGCATAACCTTTCCAAAAATAAAAGGTTAAGTAAAGGTTCCATGCTTAGAAAACAAATAACATTTACAAAATAAATTACACTGACTATTTAAGGCTTGTCTCGAAGTTTAGAAAAGTTAGATTAGCTTTTAAGGAGATTACTTTATGAGACATATCTATAGCTTATTATATGTAGGCTACAAGTGAAGATACCAGGACGAAACTGGTTAAAAATAATATTCTTCAGCAGATAAAACACGAAAGGGAAACCACACACGTTTAGGAATTAAAACACATATAGTAAATTGAGCTAACTGCACTGGAGACCTCTACATATCTATACGTGTTGTGAAACCCCAGGCAGCTAACGTTACGGGCATATTGCTCAATGCGGTGATATGAAGGTCATCCGCGAGGGCACCGAGCCACCGCCTCGCGCGCTCACCTGAGGGCTGTAGGCAGCCGTGGGCGCAGAACCCGTCAGTTTCTGGGTGAATCCGCTGAACTTGTAGTACATGTTCTTTCTGAAGGACGGGGAAGATGTTATCCTCAACAAAAATCAACCGGTAAAGGGTCTTCCGGTTGCGACCGTCGAGGCAAGATGACGTCTGAAGTCAGCTGGTCCGACACTGCCTGATTAAAATTCAAATGGACTCCAAAAGCTACAGAAATTCCTTTTACATTTTTAAATGGTGTTTATCTGTCCAATGAATTATATTTTTGCATTCAACAACATATGAACAATATATATTTTGTATACAGCAACGTTTACATCAGGGGTAGACATATATAAAGTAGTACAAAATGATATAAGTAAATAAATACAAAGAAAAACAGATTCATATTTCAGATTGAATATTTGCTAAATACACAATTAGTTTTGATTTCCTTTTTATTTATAATAGTTTTAATAGTGGTGCTACATTGTTTTAGTTCTTGGTAAAAATGTTCACATTTTTGTTTGGAGTCAGCTCATCTCTTTTTATGTATATGAAATTCCCTCTCAAAAAATGCACTGCACGTAAAGCAAATCTGCCTCCCATAATTTGAAGTACAGGAAAATGCCTCTATTCTGGCAGTCCAATGAATTGATACGACAGCGATTTGGTATAGAAACTAACATTTTAGTATTTAGCGATTGTCCTGAAACAACTGTTCATCTTTTGTTTTGATTGTTTGTATCCTGAGGCTTTATGGCTGAATGTACATGATTAGCTTTTCCCAAAAATGTGGGATTCACCACATTTTTGTCAAAACTACATCATTTATGGACTTACTTTAGACAAGACTATAGATAACTTTTTGGTCAATAAAATAGTTTTTCTATGTAAATGTTAAATTCATATATCCAAATATATAAAAGGAAACGCCACATTTTTTATTATTTTACAATGAGTTTCATTAAAAACATGTAAAGCCCTTAAACTAATGAAAAATAGAAATGGAATTCCACAGTTAATTTGAATTAATTGTATTACTTTAATGTCTTGTCATCATATTCTTCGAAGACTCTGAAAGCCATGTTTGTGCTGGATGAGGTGTGTATGGAAATGTTTTATAAAGTAAACAATATAAGTATGTTAAACATTTAAGTAAGTCAAAGTGCTTAAACAACATTTTGACAACCGGTTATTAACTTGAGTGTATTTCCATGTTATGCTACTTAAACTTCCACTCCACTATACAACTGCATTTCTGTTCCATGGGTCTACTTATTTAACTATTTTTAAACCATGACTGTAAATATACTAAGACACAGCTCTTGTGTATATAAATAACTAGCTCTGTAGCCTACTGCAAATCAATTACGAAAATGTTTGTCCTTCATAAGGGTTAATAATTCTGGTCAAATGGTGTGTCCAGGATTTTATTTGAGCTTTATTTTGATGATGTATCATTTGCCATATATTGCGGTACATTTTTACTTCATTTAATTTGATAGCTTAAGTTAGTTTGCTAGGTTTTTTGCAGATTTAGATCGTAAATCAACTAATAAATCGTGTTTTGGTCTATTATTATAGGCTAAGCTACCAAGTCTATATATAGAGTTGGCGTAATTCGCCCTTGTTTGTCAGCAGCAACATTACATTGATGTAAGTGAATAATCCATATTATTTATAATAAAGTAATGCAATATAATGTTATATGATTTTCAAATGAGCCATTCTGCAAATGAGCATTCTTCTTTAACTTTTGATACATTAAAAATATGTGTGTACTTTGTTCACCACAACTGTACCTTTTGCAGTAACCATGTAGAAGCTGGGATTTATTAAACATTTTATAGCAAATAACAAGGTGGTATTGGCATTATTATTGAACTAATCCCAATAAAGATCTAAAAGATAATGAAGGATAATGATTACTGTTATTAAAAAGAGTACTCCCTTATCTTAGTTGATGTTCAACTCCTGCGTTACTTTAGGAGAAAAATATAATCAGACATTGATAAGTGCACATTAAAATTAGACCTAACGATTCTTTCCTTTAAAAATGTGCTGAGGAAAAAGCAGCATTTCTTCAGCTGTGAATAGGTCTCCCACCCAGGCAGAATATAGCGTCAATAAACTACATTAGTCCAAAGATTAAAGCAGCCAAGAGAGAAAAAACCAGAAAGGACTTTAATCCCACCATCTCAGAAGTCTGGTAAATGCACCCTTGGTGAATGCATGACTTCTTAATGAAAAACCTTGACTAAAAGAACAAATATATATCGCCTATAAAGTAGCACTAAAACATATATTTTAATCAATCTGACTTTTGTGAAAGGTAAGTCCTACATGTCCTGCATACATTAAAATATTGAAATGTCCAACCATGACTTTCTTTTTTTAAATATATAATATACTATTGACTGTAAAAGCTGATGCTATCCCTCATTCTCTTGAAAGCAGAATGTTTGTGTGAGCATCTTTGTCGACATTTGATTCTTGCTCTGTCTCTCTCCCCCAGGCTCAGTGCACTTGTATTCACTGAATGTTTTGTACTGTGTTACATAAAGTGCTATTTAAGTAAAAGCTCTTTCAAGTACAAGTCCAGAACCTTGCGTTCTCTGAGCCTCAATGAATGATGGACCCTTAGTCCACCACACAGACGGAAATAAAACAAAAAACTGTTGGACGGATAACCTTGACATTTGGTACACATATTTATTGTCTCCAGAGGATAAATACTGACTATGGTATCCCCTGATTTTTCCTCCATTTTTAAAATATTGATATCATGTTAATAATACACAATTGTAATTATCATGTTAATAATCCAGTGCTAGTTAACACATTTCTGTCTTTTCATTCCTCACTTTGTCTCTCATAATGGCCCCCAAACTGTGTGTAATTCATTTTTCAAAAAAATAGACAAAATGCTCAAAGATAAAGATTAATTTAACTTTTTTATGCTGAAGTTAGCATTTTAAACCAAGCAACATGGTCTATAAGTAAGTCCCTTTGGTTATGAATTGAGGTTAAGTGAGTGCCAATGGACAAATCTAAATAAATGATTTAAGAAACATAATTTGCCCCAATTAAACACCGCTCGTGGAGCAATTTGTTAGAAAGTTGACTCCATCACCAATTTAAGCCTTAACACCTTCAGACGCTTTATGTTAGATCTTTCTTAAATATGTCACTCATGTCTATTTTAGTTACCGAATCAGTGGAGGATACTCATTAGAGCTCATTGACAGATGTTCAACATGCTTTTAAGGTCTGGACTCTGATAACAGACAGATCAGCAGCAGTTTGTGATTCAGTTTGTGATTCAGTTTACTTAATCCTCCCCTGTGTGAATCTGATGACTGCACTGAATGTCCTTGCCAATGGGATCAGGTGTTCCTCACATTGAATGTTGCTCTGACAGCAGGTGGCCTAGAGGTGTTAATAGTCATCACATCAATACCTGCTTTATCAAGTGCCACCTGCCAAAAAAAAGCCTTATCCATAGCATTGATTATTCAATAAGAAGCTTATTTAAGATTAGGAATAACTGAAAGAATATTATTAAGTCTGATTCAACTTAAATGTAACATTTTGTATGGTTCAGTTTGATTTGTAATAAGCAATCACATATTCAAAGACATTAGCCCACATTTTTGTATTTATTATAAAAGCTCATATATTAATCACATCATTTCAAGTTTATAGACTACTGATGAAAAAGTTGATTGATGGCTTCAATCAAGCCTGGCTAATATTCACTGTGCAGAAAGCTATGTCACATGGGCTGGAAAGTTTTGTGGAGAATGTGGTAAACCATTGATTATCTTTTTTGTGACTAAAAGCACATTGATAAAACAACAACAACAAAGATGATGAGATGTGTCCTGTCCAAAATACATACTAAACTCATACAATAATGTTAACAAGGAAACAACAAATGCAGACTTGAAATTTAAGGACTGACAGATAAATAACAGACACATTAAATGTATAATTTACAACATAAGAGCTTGAGCTTGATGTGCACTTGTGCATGAGTGTGCATGTGTCTGTATGTGGATTTGTGTACAAAGAGGACGTTGATGGCAAGAGGAGAGGAGATGCAGAAAAAGGCTGTTGTGTGGGAGAGGTGTTGACTTGTTCACTTGGATCATGTGTCGCTTCAACAAATCATATCATCGACAATGCAAACATCATGAAAGTCAGAACAATAACCTCTAATTAATTTTTTTTACCACAAAATAATCATGAATTTGATATCCTTTTCCCATTAATCGAAATGTAATAAAATGCTGCGCACCAGCCAGGAATTGTGTGCGTGGATATGTGCTTATATTTGTGTACACACAAAAACCAACCACCATTATGATTGACATGTTGCAGGATAGAGGTTGCCTTGGAGAAACACAATGCCTTACATTCAGTCACAAATGGAGAAGCAAAACACTCTCTTTCTTTTCAGTCTTTGTGCTCAGGGTTGCTACACATTCTGTCATTTTTGTCCCAGAATATTTTATCCTCCAGTTCACACTCCATCTGCGCTGTCAAATCTGCCGCCCTTTTATTAGTCTAGCACCTTGTTCTTTCTGACCTGTCTCCATATTTCATTATCCCATGCCTTAGACCCCTCCTACTATCCCTCTGTGCACCCCTTTCTCATCCCTTCTTCACTTCTCTGTTCACTCCTTGTTTATATTTCACAATGCATCTAGGTCACACATCAGCCTTGTGTAACTTGTACCATCTGGGGGAAAAGCTTTGACAAAGTAAAAAGCTGATGCCCAGACAAACGCGCAAACACACACAGCACTGGATGCAACATTTAGAAAAAAGCTGCCGTCTCTGCCAATGCTGTAATCATGGGAATCAGTGTAAACAGAAGCCGCTGTCAAAACTGGATTGACTGTGTGTATTTAATGAATAATTATTTTGAGTTCCTATTCCCCTGACCAAGTTCTGTTGTTAAGGAGACAGGCGCAGAGCATGCTGGTTGAAGACGATGATTTCAGATCATCAATACAACCGGCAGGAGACAGGCCAAATAAAATCAGGTGCAGCTCAGGCAGGAAACAGGACAGGGCACGAAGTTGATCATTATTATCATCTTCAGCAAGGAGGTTATGATTTTTGGTTTGTTGGTTTGTCAGTAGGATGACGTAAAAACCTACTGGTACGATCTTCATGGAACTTCTTTGTGTGTGAAGTGAAGAAGAACTCTAAACCTAAATGTTGAAGCAGATTCACATCAGTGGATACAGAACTTGTTTTCACTCATGGAAATGGTTTTATCAGAGGACTCCAAGTTGATAGTTAGTTACACAAAAGGAACATCACTTAGGGTTTGTTGAGTTTTCTTCTGATGTAGGTTTGGTATAAATGCATGCTCATTGCAGTAACTCCACTGACAAGTTGCGTGCGTATCTGGCAGAGCGCAGTTTGAGTTCTTGGTAGCACTGTACAAAACTGTGGTAGATGAATGTGATTGGCAGTGCCAAGAGAACAATGCCGCTCACGACACACATTCCCCCAAGCACCCGTCCTCCAACTGTCACAGGGTACACATCCCCATACCCGACAGTCGTCATGGAAATGATGACCCACCAGGCGGATGCTGGGATGCTGGCAAAATCTGGGTTCTGTGTTCCTAAATCCAACCCGTGCTCCAGCAGCTGGGCCAGAGCACTGTATATTGCCATGGCGACAAAGACAAACACCATCAGCATAACCATCTCCCGATAGCAGCGTGTGAGCGTTAGCCCCAGAGTCTGCAGGCCCAGGAAGTGTCTGGCCAGCTTCATGAGCCAGAACACTCGCATCATCCTCAGCACCCGCAGTACCACCCCGGCCACCCCGAGCCCAGCATCAGGCACCCCGGCCTGGGCCAGTGCCATGGTGACATAGTAGGGGGTGATTGCAATCACATCGATGATGTTCAGCGGCTGGCGGAGGAATTCGCACTTGCTTCTGGCCAACAGAAAGCGTATCGTGCACTCTGCTGTAAACCAGCCAATACACACTGCCTCCACCGTCCTACAGAGAAAAACAGGAGAGGATAAAAATGAGCTGAAGTGACTGTAAACAGGAAATGGCAGAGGACAGTGAGATATGGATAATATGAGACATGTTTGACAATCTGTAAATGAGGAGGAAGAAGGATGCAGAGCAAGAGGGAAATGAATGATGGGAAATAAGGAGGACATGTGACGCATTTCAGGGTTGACATAATTAAACAAGGACAGCAGGGTGGAAACTGCCTGGAAACTGCACAGAGGGGGGATTAAAAACCCTCACATAGAAATAAAAAAAACAAACAAGCACACGATAACCCCATTGATTAGCACAGCAAAGGCAATCTAACTGAACCAGAGTGAGGCGGAGCTTGTATTGGACAAAAGAACAGCCAGAGACTCAGGATAAGTACACACAACTAAATTATAGAGTTACTCAGAGAATTACATAATCTACTGGCATGAAACTAAATTAGAAAAATCTTGACCCAGAGAGTAAACTACATTTGTAGTGATTACCTAACCACTGTGAGTGATCCAAAACTATGTCCAGCGTGAGTGAACAAAACCCAGCCTTATACAGAGAGAGGTTGCCTCGGGCTTCCATAGAGAGAACATGCTGTGCAAAAATAATGTGAAAAGAGAGGTGCATTTTCCACCTCGCATCCAAAAAACTGAGGCCAAAATAATACTCAAGAAGCTGACTGATAGAAGATGAATCCTGTAAATGGCTTCATTCCCTTTTGTTTGCTTACACGAATATAAAATCCCTCAGTACACTTTCTATTTTCAAATGATTACCCACTGGCTTATGTATCTATCATGAGTCTGATATGTGTGTCCTTCTTGTGTAGGCTACTGTGCACTGTAAACTAACCAAGCCAATAAAGATATTTTAGGTAATGAGGCATGAGGCTCCGGAAAAACCCAGGGTGTAATAATGAACACTACACGTTTAGTACATAATATGGATTGTTTATTGATTGGCTTCCTTGGAGCTTCTCTGACACATGATGGTGTTTTCAGTTTAAGCAAAAGGCTTAAGTTGCTATACCAACACATTGCATATTCCAATAACTTGCATATAGACTGTTATTGCACTATTTCACTATTTCAAACTATTTTTGTATTTACTATATACTATTTACTTGCACTATATTTCTGTTTATCTGTTTTACTGTGTCGCCAGGGAAAAGAAAGTTTGGGGCTCTCTGCTGGAACTGCTACCCCCGCGACCCGACCACGGATAAGCGGGAGAAGATGGATGGATGGATGGATGGATGGATGGATGGATGTTTTACTGTGTGTTGCACTGTTGGAGGAGCCTGTGACCTAAGATTTTCATCGTCATAACAACACTGTAGCTATGTTCGTATGACAAAAATAAAAACCTTGAACCTTGGTGTATAGTCATGTTTTAAATATATACTGTATATAAATTCGAAGTTACTGTTGATTTTACACCATTCAATATAGGAAAAACTATCAGGGCTCAACATGTTGGCACGTGAAAAATGCATCCATGCCAAACGTTATGGATAATACATGGAACATGCGCAATAAACGCATGCGTGTGTCCATAAGTGTGTTTATTATGTGTAAAGATTGTTGATTATGAAATAAATTAATCTGTCATATATTAAAACGTGTTAGGGTCATAAGGTCACAACTGACTTTTACGCACCAGATGTAAAGCACAATACTGCGTCCTAAGATTTAGCAGCATCTTCAGGAAGTTCCCAGTTTTATTCCTCCAAACCTAACTGATCCCTGACTATCGCCTACCTCTGTTCCTCCACAATGTTTCTCTTGGCAGTATCCCAGTCCGGCAGGGTGCTGGCACACAGCATTATCATAGAAACCAGCACAAAGATTACTGACACTGAAGCCAAAAGCTGTGCCAAAATTGAAGAGTTTGGCTCCTCGAACGTCTTGCGCATTTTCTCGAGCCATTTGGCGCGACCGGTGAGCGCAGTCTCGTGCACCTGTTCGCCCGAGCTTTGGGAGTCATCCCCCGAAACTCCGACGTCCATTTCGGAAATAGTGTCAATTCCAATCTCGGACATCCTGTCGTCCAGGCGTTTCTGACAGCAGGAGTCCAAATGCACGCTTTCCAGTCCCCAATAGAGCATCTCTGTGTAGAAGGAAAGCTCACACACTCCGGGGACAAAGCGGAGTTTACCGGAGCGCAAGTACAACATGATGAACATAAAGACCTGTGAGTGGCGATCAAAGAAAAACTCGTTCTGGTCCCGGTCGTAGTCATCGCACAGTTCAAGAACCTCTTTCTCGGTTGCGCATGCATGCAGACGGCTGACGCGCCGGAGAGGGAAATCCTTTATCACTTCACGGGTGAAGGCGTAACGGGTTCCCCCTACATTGAGTACGCAGATGCTCTTTCCGAACTTCATCTTGCAAACCTGTAACCCACACTAAAACTCATCTTCACAGTCCAGCGTCCCTTCCATCACAGGAGTGTGGACATGTGGGGGCTAGTCTCCCCTGGCTGTCCCTATGAGGCGTGGTTGGCTCTGAGTGCAGCTCCGTGTCTGAAGGAAACTCTCCCCTCTGTCCTTTACTCCTCTCCTCTCTCTGTAGCCTGTACAACAGACTCTCCACCCCAGTAAGGGCGAGCCAATCCCATCAATGATGTCACATGCGCGCGCACGGACGAACACATTGAAAGAAAAACATACAGGGAAACTCGAGGGACTCATTTTACAAACATAACAAACAATGTTTTGACATAGACTTTAAAAAGTAGGCTACACTACTTTTACGGATGAATCATACGCTAATTTCCCACAACCTGATATATTCAGAATCCTCAATAAACATACATTGTTGCCTATCAACTATCAAATTATTTTTGCACAATTCTAATAAGATTTGTTTTAAAGATTATTATTTTTTATCTTTCCTCATAACCAATACTCTATTCTGTTTTAATGTTTCTATTCTATTTCTATTTCTCCACAATTTACAGTATGTTCTTGACATTGTATTATCCTGTTTTCCCTTTATGATTTATGTATACATCAAACACTAAAACAACCTCGTCGTAGTTGAAAATCAACTTGGCAATAAACCTTATTCTGATTCTGAATTGCATTGCCAAAGCCTGATGTTGTTGTGCCCATGACAGTGAAGAACAAACACATGTATAATAATTTATTACGAACATCTACCTCCTAGTAAGCCTATCCCCTTAAGTAGCCTAAATCCACAGGCTACGCAAATGTCAAAAAAAGTTGGAACAAGAATAAATTACGCACACATTTTAAAGGTAATCATCAGGATTGATCAAGGTAACTGTGTGTTAGTGCGTGCGCATGTGAGTGCGCGCCCCCCCCCTCAACGTCACTAGCGGTTTTTCGGGTTGATCGGACTTCTTTTGGCTGCCGTGAGTTCACTGTATTGTAAAGGGTACTGTGAATCCTAGAGGAAGGGGGGGGGGTTGATTTGGCAAAAAAAATCTCCCGCTTGGGTACACATCCGGAGTCTCGACGATCATAATTCACCTCACCATTTACCTTTTAAAATAGAGTTTTATTGTTTTTATTAATTTATTGTATTTCTCTTAGTTTATGGTTTACGTTAACACTCCGGGAGGGCAGAAATGGCGGCCAACATGTACCGGGTCGGAGGTATGTATGTCAATGTGGATCTTTTTATCAAACTGAAACCCTTCCAGTTTTGCATCCCCTGGGATTTGTGTGGCGCTATTTTTGGTTTGTTTGCACCTAATAGTGAGATACGGCTGTGCTACACGTACAGAGGTGCGTTAAGTTTCCGCAGGAAGGTGAGCGTTTCTAAATATTTTGGATTCAAAATGGGTCAGGCCTCGCGTCTGTCGTGGCCACAGCAGCTAGCCGCCAGCTTGCTAAATGGCTAGCTTACAATGTAAACATGTTTCAATTGTCGGCACCCTTGTTGCTCTTTGGTTTTCTGATAGCCGCACAAGGAATACGAGGTTACGGACACACTGTAGCACTACTGAACTAGACATGTGTTCAAAATGTTGTTAAAATGTTACCACGGACAGTGTAAGGCTGCCTTTGTATTTGCCTCTTCTGGCATGCAGCCATTAGTACGAGACCTTATTTAGCTAACGTTAGCACCAGCAATGGCTTCACTGATTAGCATTATTGCAGCTGTGCCGCCTGTACCACACTTTTAAGAGGAATGCATTTCACAGTCCTGGTAACATTACACACCCGGCTTTGCCACAATGTCCACCTACATTATTTAGAAGAACTGTTCATTATCACATTGGCTTGTTAGCTTCTTAGCAGTGTATTGTAATTCATTATCAAATTACAGTCTCGATGAATGGCGTCGTTGCTTCTGGATGCACTTACATCTTTATTCACATCCATATTAATTTATCTTAAATTGCTCATAAGCTTGCCATGTCACCTAAACATGAAGCATCTCTGCACATTTGATGTAATTGGCAACCGTTTGTATAAATGTTGTTACCAAATGTATCAGCTTGTTGTCCTTATGGTCACCTCTTTCAGCTCTGTTGTTGCCTTCAGGTACTCTTTGAAAACTGCAACTCATAGGATGAAGTTTGATGATTCAGTTGTTTTAATGAAATAATAACACATCTGATTTGGATCTAGTCTTTTGGAAATGTTCATACCTATAGCTCGTCCTAGTTTGTGCAACATAAGAGAAGAATATACATGCCAGGGCTATAATTCTTTCTGTTTCAACAATACAACTGGGGATAAACATTGTGAATCCAGAGGTGGAGAATTGTAGTATTTATATGCAGTGACTGAATATGAAACCTTGACAACTGTAATATATTGACCTCTTAACTGACTTGTGTATGTGCCTGAAACATAGTTATAACAATATTTAAGACAGCATTTGCCATGTTCAGAACTTTTCTTAAGTTACTGTATGTTCTGCTCAGGTAGAGGTTAACCAGGCTAGATTTCAGTAAAGTGAGTTTGACTGAAATATATCTCTGTCCTCAATGTATTTATCTTACACAATCACAACAGTGTGGTGACTGTCTCACAGGATTTGGAGACCTTGCAGTCAAATATAATCACCGTTGCCTGAACCCATTTGACTTGGAATAGACATTGTTTGTGATGCTTGCTCAATCCATTATCCCGTCTATTAATGGCTCTTACAACCGTTAGATGTAACAATTTGATAGAAGTGAAACATTAGTTAATAAATGGTATGTTTAAAAAAAATCGTATTCTCACTTTATGCTCAGCCAGTTTCCTGGTTCTCAGCTTACCCAGGGAGCTAGGAATGGGTTAGTGGTGCAATAAAACGGGTTGTTGAGCATATACATCCTGTTCACTTTATAAGGTACAACCATACAATTTAATTCTACTTTTAGGATTGTAATGTATAGCGTTGTTGACACTGTCAGAGAAGGGTTGATATTATCTATACAATACAATACAATGCCTGTGCAAACTAAAACATCAATGGTAAACTTATTGTCTAACTAGATTGGATAGTGAAGACCTCCATATAGGCAGATGGAGTATACATGTGCTCCATGGATGGTCCCATTTACAGAGTTGGCGAGACGATCCTCAGACTTTGATGTGTTAATGAGCTTTGAGTGGTAATGTGGAAACAACACGGAGGTGTTGCAAAGAAAATCCGTAGTAGTCCTGTTTTATTGCTCAGTGTTCCAGGAAGCCTATTTGCCTAACAACAGAGTACAAGTGAAACCAATCAGGTGAGCCATGAAAGTGTGTACTAAGCTTTCGCTAGTTTTCCAAGTGTTTCAGACTTTAAGGGCCACTCGCGTAAACTTTTTCAAGTCTGGAACCGATTATTCTGACCCAAGATGAATACATCACAACAAATCTAAACTCGCAATGTTGACAAAAGTGAAGCAAAATTTGAGTATATGGCCTGTGATTCAGATATTATCCAAAATCTAATGGGGTTTTCCTTCCTCTTACGTATTAAATCATCTCTGACCGTGTCAATTAAAACTTTATGACGGTGAGCTATTGAATGTCATTCCATTTGACAGGTTTAGCTAAAAAGAGGTCACAATGTGTCCCACAGGATAGTCTTTCGGTAATCTGATACAGTGATGTGATCATTCCATGTTTTCTCTTGCAGATTATGTATTCTTTGAGAACTCCTCCAGTAACCCTTACCTGATCCGGCGAATAGAAGAACTCAACAAGGTACTGAATTGTTTGTTTGTCTCTTTTGTGTGTGTGTTTATGCCGTTTATTGCCTGAGGGTGAATAGCTAGGATTCCTCCCTGTTTGCATCCCTACCCCCCACTTTGAAAGGGTGTGTGCGTGTGTTTGCAATTTGTGAACACTAAAAAGTGTTTGTAATAAAAGGTAACCTGCCAGGTGATAACCAGCCTCATAACGGCCACAGATATCACTGGACACACCTGAATGCGTAGGCGGGGGGGGGGATACTGTAACAAACTTTTCAGGAGCTCAGTTAGCTTTGAATAGAAGATGAGCTCAGTGGCCGATCTGGCGATGCTTCCTGTTTTTACTTTATCCTAGATGAGTATCAATTATGTCAGTTAGGAACACACCAAAGCTAACTTTTATTTACTACTAGACAAGCATCTTTAATGGGCGTGTCCGAAAAGAGTAGTACCCACAGCAAAGGATCCAACTTCATTTCTGACCTCAGGATTTGGTTTTATTCTGTCTCTGTAAAAAGGGAACTGGTGAGCCCAAAACAATCATAACAAAAAGAGCTTTTCCTGTGTGCATTTGTACTCAGATACATTATCATGGTGTGGGTGGAAAGAGGTCACACAAACATATAGTACATATGCGTACACAGTAGATTGTTATCATTAGTGATAAACGGGGGTAGACAAAATAACAGGAGCTCATTGAAGCATGATGCAATGTAACACAGCCACCCTCCAACAGATGCTGCCGGTATGAAGCTTGTTTTGTTCTTTTTTTTTTGTTGTGGCTGAAAGAAAATTGTTGATCAAAATTGACATACATTTTTGTGGCTGTAGATTATGTTGGTGTTGCATTGTATTTGATTTTTGCATTTATTGTATTTTCTGCACATCTCTCAGGTTAACACTGTCCTAAAAAACATCTGTTCTTACCTAAAAGCTCAATGTGAAAGCAGCAGAAGTTGGAAGCAGTTTTGACACGGAATTTAATACAGGCTGAGTCCTTAAGCCTGTCGGCCTAATTACACAGCATGACAATCAATCAATCATCTGATCAAAAGCGCTGTTGCTGCCCTGGTCAGCCTGTCATAGCAGCATAGCCTGATGTGCACACAAAGGGAGGTGTTGTCACTGCTCTCATTCACCCTGGATCCCTCTGCTCTCTGTGTTTCAGACAGCCAGTGGAAATGTGGAGGCCAAGGTGGTTTGTTTCTACAGAAGGAGAGACATCTCCCACAGCCTCATCCAGCTTGCAGACAAACACGCAAGTGAGTAGTAACTCCTGTCGCTCACTAATGGCGCATTTCCACTGCAGCGCGTAGCACGGTTTAAGCGTGCCGTGCCAAACCCGGCCCGTTTTTAAAATGCGTGTTTTCTGAATGGAGATCGGCTAAGCTAACGCAGTATATGCTCCGACCGTCCACAACAACGGCCTACAGACATAAATAAACCAGCTACTGTATTCACCATGACACAGACAGTCTGTGGTTTGTACTTGTTTAACTTTTGTCTAGTTTCTAAACAGATATGAGGAGCTGTGAGCTTGAGTGCTAACAGCTAAAGGCTGATGTTGCTTTTCTGTGGTTCGCATTGAAGATGACGTCACGGCTCCGCCTACACTGCGTCACTATAGTTACTGCCCCAGCTACTAAACTGTAATGGAAACACAGCATAAAGTGAGCCTGGCCTACCAAGGCCTAACAAGGCCTAACAAGGCCTAACTATACTGTACTAAGCCGAGCGAGGCCCTGCAATGGAAATGCGCCATAAGACTACTTTTTGTTCAGGTGTCACATGTGAATAAAAGTACCGTTTTTTAAAAAGTAATTCAGTGTTGAAGGAGACGGTACAATACACATCAGTTAGGTAGCTCATAGACAGATAATAGTTTAGAAACAACTTACATTTTAATGCTAAACATTTCCTTGTTTTACCTTCACAAAAGGGGAACATTTTCAGCTTTTCTCTGTTGTTTATGATTCTAAAAATAAAATGTTGGTTAATCAATCAATTGTGAAAATAACCTACAGGGTAATTGCTAAAAAATAAATAATTAATTTGTTGGTTGGAGGCCAACTGAAATGTATTAGCAGCAAACAACATCTATAAATCTTCACACTTGGGAAGTGGGAATCTGGGAATGTTCTACATTTTAACACCATGAATAACTCAAAGGATGAATCTATTGTTAAAATGGTTGGTCAATTCTGAACTAATGAATAGATATTCCTGGAGCAGTCGAAAACTTTATGGTTTTCCTTTGTGTTTTGAGCCAGCCATAGTGTGGAAAATGTAATTATGGGCTTTATGCCGCCTGTCAGTCAAGCAGACGTCTCCAGCTGCTTTTCCACTTAGCACGTCCTGTGCACATTGTTACATTTATCACCAATATCATTATTATTTTTTTCATGTCTGTCACGGCTCCATAGTGAAACCATTTAGTCACATAAATAGACGCTCCAGTGCAACTTGAACATATGCTGCTATTCATATTTATAGTCCACATACATTTTTCAATGACCAGGAGGGAGAGAATTAGATTGAGCCTGTATGAAGAGGAAAATGAAAAGTGTTTCTTTTATCACAATAACACCTGTACTGTTTCGGAATCCTTCTAACTGGTTCCAGTGGTGTTTCATTTTGTCATTTGATCTCAATAAAACTAATTGTTGATCACTTCCTTGAAATAAAAACAAGACACGTCTGCCAATACAATCTCAGAACTTTGAGTAGGATGATTAGGATAAGAACGCTAACAAAGAACTGCTAACAGAGCACTTGTATTCTAATAAAGGACTGGCTTATCTATAGCCAGTTGAGTAGCACTTGAAATACTTGGCTCTATGAAACCTGATGTACTTATATGATTCTGTTTTCTTCAAGGTTGTGTCTTCCTGGTCGAATGTACTTATTGTAAGTCGCTTTGGATAAAAGCGTCAGCTAAATGTAATGTAATGTAACGCTGAAAACATCGCTGCTACAACCCGCTGCTGCAGATACACTGTACAACATCAGGAGGATGCGTCCCCTCCTGACCCAGAAAGCAACGCAGGTTCTGGTCCAGGCTCTCGTCATCTCACGCCTAGACTACTGCAACTCCCTCCTGGCTGGTCTACCTGCATGTGCCATCCGACCTCTGCAGCTCATCCAGAATGCAGCTGCTCGTCTGGTCTTCAACCTTCCAAAATGTTCCCACACCACTCCGCTCCTCCGCTCCCTTCACTGGCTTCCAGTAACTGCTAGAATCCACTTCAAGACACTGGTACTTGCGTACCATGCTGGATGGATCTGGCCCTTCCTACATCCAGGACATGGTTAAACTGTACACCCCAGCACGTGCACTCCGCTCTGCATCAGCCAAACGACTCGCTGCGAGGGGGACCCAAGTTCCCATCAGCAAAAACTTTGGGGAAAACCAGTTGTGCTAATTTGGCTAGACTCTGTAAACATAAAGCATTAAAATATGAACCGTACAGTTTGCATGGACATATGCACTCATCGCAGCACAGTGCCAATTCCACAAGCTTTTTTGAGTCTGTCGTCTACCAGCTGCTCTCAGAAGATACTGTAACAGTACCATTTAGCGTTGCCTACCAATTTGCATTGTAAAAAAATAAAAGTCACACAGTTTATGGCTCAGGAGGAAAATAAAAGGACAGACGGTGAATGTGATACACACATATAAATCAGTGTGCAGTATTATAGCGAACACATCTTAACTGTCTGTACTTATGACCAAGCTACAGTTAAATATTTGGATTATAGAGCCATGGTTCAGAATATTTTAAAAATAGAAATGTTCCATTGTTATCAATCCGTGCAAACAGTTTTGAATTTATTTTTCTAGAGTTTAATGTATTTTCCGCTGAGATTACTGTGACTGCCTCCCTAACAAAATAGTAATAGATGTTATTTATATCGCGCTTTTCCTGGTGCTCAAAGTGCTTGCCAATAGTAGTGAAAACATTTGTGTTTGCTGCTCTCAAAACCACCTAAAACTATCTTAGATACATTTTTTTACTATTTTGACTTTGCAATATTTGGGTGCATGCATTTACTCATCCACTGCCGCAATCTTGCCACAATGAATTAGCAAACAGTCGCTAACCTCAAGAGAATCAATCGGTGGACTTCCTGCAGTTGCCGGAAAACCTTTCTTATTGCATCAGTTATCAGTTACATATCAGAAAACAGCAAGGCTGCTATCTGTTGGATAAAAGTAAGAACAGCAACTTATACAGGAATCAGAGAGTCTATTTTACACTAAAATCTAAAGGAAGGGACTTACATTTTTTTTGAGCCAATCAGAGACACTGAGGGGTTTGGAATGCTGCATCTGAAGTGCTTATCAGGGGGTATTCATCGTCTGAAATCTCCTTCCCTCCCAAATATCTGATGTTGGAAATAGTGGCAACTTCCAAAGGTTTTATTGCTTTTCAGAAATGAACTGTCCCCAAGCCCAGTTCACACACTTAGATTAGATATCTTTTATTGATCCCCAACTCCTGTTTGTTTTTCATGGTTGTGTAAGTTGGAAATAAGCAGGATTTGAACTGCTCTCACCAACTCTTTTTTTAACACTTATTTTGTGTACCAACAACAAACACCTTGTTGAGCAACCCAAAGAGTGTCATGTTTCCCATGACATGTTGCCACTAACTATGACAGAAGGTTTTTAACCTACGCGTGCCCATTCAGAACCACTATATACACTTTTGAGCATACACCTGCCTTAAGGGTATTCCTCTTAGAGTGGAAATGTACACGTCAACACATGCTGTCTAACACTTAAAATGGGTTTGGTTAAACAGCCACAATGAGAGCAGGGTGAGAAGCTGGTCCACATAGAGAGGGGGGGGGGGGGGAATGCAATACTGTTTGAGTATAAAGGCAAACTCTTACAGACAGTCTCTATTGGAAGACATTCATGGTGTTGTTCACATCAAATATGACAGATGCAGTTGGCAAGACTGGAAAAAAAAAGAACTTGTGAAAGAAATTCAAACCCTGACTGCTTCTCACCTCCGCAATCACGCTGTGAAGTGGGCGTACATTTCAGATGGTCGGTGTCGGAAAGTTTCAGTAATTGTCACACGAAGCCCTCCACAAACCGATATCACAAATGTCTGGCAGGAGGGGGTTTCCAAATCTATTCAGACATACAATATGAAGCACCTTTTAAAAAAGCAATTTGACATATTTGGACAGAGGAAACAGGAAATCTCTTTCTAAAATGGATATAATAGAGCCAGAAGAGTGAAAACAAATAGTGTTATAGGAGATAAATATACATCATCTGCTATTGGCAACTATGTGTATGCTTACACGGTGTAACAACAACTTCTAATGTTTAGCTGCTGGGTCTTTTGTGGCGACTTGGCTGCAGCTAATCCAGTTTTATGGATGAACACTGTGTTCTCCTAAATGTAATTTCTTAAAGTAGTCCTGGGCATAAAAGTGTGCATGTCTTTAATGGATGGCAGCAGTAGCTTGACTGTAAAACTTCCGAGAGCCATTTTAGGAGTCTGCAGAAGAAAGCTCAGTATGTGGTGTTTTATGAAATCGAACAGATAAATGGATGAGTTTGGCTGAGACCATTTGTGAGTTTGATAATGTGTCAGTCTGTTATTTGTCACCATTAAGCTCAAGCTATTTATTTTTCTCTGTCGTGTTCTTTGCAGAGGAGTTGGAAGAAGAGAAGGAGAGCCCGGTAGAGACAGATATGTCAGATAAACAGAAACACCAGCTTCGCCACAGAGAGCTCTTTCTCTCCCGGCAGTACGAAAGTCTACCTGCAACACACATCAGGTACTGTACAGTCACTCACTCACTCACTCACTCACTCACTCACTCACTCACTCACTCACTCACTCACTCACTCACTCACTCACTCACACTGAACCTCACATCTCATCTGCAGGCAGTGCCCATGGATAGTCATTCACCCAGCCATGAACTGACAAATCTAGTGCTGCCCACTTCCTGTGTTTTAACACGGTGCTTGTCCCCCCCCCTCTCTTTTTCTTTCTCTCTTTCAGGGGGAAGTGCAGTGTAGCGTTATTGAATGAGACAGAAGCCGTTCTTTCATACCTTGACAAAGAGGTGGGCCAAAGAAAAGAACTGGAGTTGTCATCTCTTGCTGTGTTGTGCTTATAGCAGATTGTGTTTTCACAGGTTTAATCTTTTTACTGATAAAGTTAACTTTTTGGTTGTTTAATAACCTGATTATTTTCTTGATTTATCGTTAAGTCTATACAATGTAGGAAAATATTGTGTGCAGTATCATTTTTTTTAACACCAATCATGAAAGTGTTGGATTACTTTTTTGGTCCTACCAACACCTCATGGCTAAAACATTACATTTATTATTCCTTGGACAGACAAATCCGTACATGTAATTTCAGCTAGAGAAAAGTAATTTTTCTGTAGCTGGTATCTTTGTTACATACAAATGTCAACTATGTATAATAGAGAAGACATTGCGTTTGACATTAGAGCCTTTTTTTAAACCATGTGCCTTTCTAAAATGTGTGTGTTGTTCTCTTCAGGATACGTTCTTCTACTCGCTGGTGTACGACCCAACACAGAAAACCCTTCTGGCCGACAAAGGAGAAATCAGAGTGGGACCGCGCTTTCAGGCAGACGTACCTGAAATGCTACCAGAGGGTCAGTCAGAACATGTGATTTTAAATGTACAATTACAGGTTTTATTGTTGACACCCGAGCATGTCAAATCTCTAGTCTCATTATTTACATTTCCATGTGTGTATTTGTGTGCGATTGGACTCGAAAGGTTACAGCAGGGAAAGGTAGTGTTGTGAATATACACTCTTTGTTCATAAATGGGGACAATGGCTGCCTTTTTAAATAATCCGCTATAAATGTAGTCAGAGTGCAAAGCACATGACTGACCCTCTCTGTTTATACGAGTCTACCCAGGACGAGAATAATAAATGATACTGTCCCATGACTTGACTCTTAATCCTCTTTCACACATCCAGCTTGAAAACATGACCGAGCTCTAACAGTGTCTGGAGTCAAATTGTCTGAGTTTAATCTCTTAGCTCTACCGGGACATTTGATGTGGTAATCTCAAGGGTAGTTCATTATTATTAGAATATCTTATTCTATATTGTTCAGTTTCTTCCCCTTTGGCCCGTGCTGTGTGTAAGCTGTTGCCTCTGTGTGTGCTGCAGGTGAGGCAGATGACAGGGACCAGTCCAAGCTGGAGGAGAAGCTGTGGTATCCAGAGTGTCCGCTCTCCAGCAAACAGATAGACCAATTCCTAGTGGTGGCACGGTAAGACACTCACCTCTGACAGCATGTTATGAACCTCCAGTCTGCAGCTGCAACTTCTGAAATGCCACTAAAGACAGATTATCCATAATAATGCTGCAGTAACTTTATTAGTAATAACTTTTTTGTCATGTTTGTTGAAACTCTCACTATATCCTAACTCTCGTGCATGAAGTAGATGATCTGTAGACGGTTCAATATTCCAGCGTGCCCAAAGAAAAACAACCAATAAGATCTAAGGCGCTTCTACCACACTTTTAATCACTGCTCGTGAATTCAGATTAAACTGTAAAACTAGGCAGCATGCCCATTCAATTTGCAGCTCTAACCGTTGCATTATTCAGCCGTTGTTTTTCTGTTTGTGGAAGAATAATTGCAAATATAATCCCTAATGTAATATATGTGCCTTGTTGTTAATTGAGGGATGGTTCCAAAGTATAGTTCATTATAGTAACTTTTTATTATTACCTAAAAAAAAGTATATGAGAATTCATCACAGTTTGGGTTTCTAAACTAGACGAAAACAGCATTAATAATGTATAATGCACAGTTACGTTTTTTGTTGTGTTTGAGTCATCAGCCTGGTTTAGTCTCATTACTGGAAGCTGTGCAGCTGCTTTTAAATATATTCTTTAAGTTTGTTTATGGTTGTTTGTACTTTTTTCAGAGCGGTCGGGACCTTTGCTCGAGCGTTAGACTGCAGCAGCTCAGTCAGACAGCCGAGTTTACACATGAGTGCAGCCGCAGCCTCACGAGATATCACACTGGTTAGTAGAAGACGCACACAGTACTTGATTTTGACTTTGAAGGAAAGTTGTAACCCCCCCTCCCTTCTTTGTTTACAATTGCAGTTCCATGCGATGGACACACTGCATCGCCATAACTACGACCTGTCCAGTGCGCTGAGTGTTCTGGTGCCGGCCGGCGGCCCCGTGCTCTGCAGGGATGAGATGGAGGAGTGGAGCGCCTCGGAGGCCGCCATGTTCGAAGAGGCACTAGAGAAATACGGAAAAGACTTCAACGACATCCGACAAGACTTTGTAAGTTTGTCTTTGCAACTGAACTCTGGTTTGTTTAACGACATATCAAACACAAGCACTATTCTGTGTTCAGGAGTGTTTTAGTGTTATAATATACGTCGTTGTAATAAGAAGCAAACACAAGTTTTTCAATAACTCAGTCAGGCTGAAATGAGGCTAAGATTTCCCCTCTAGACTCAAAATGTGAATGCCTGAAAGATTTATTTAACTTGATGAGGAGATGAAACCAGAAGAACAGGATAAACGTGCTGCATTTTTAAAGTTCCAGTCCTAAGATGAGAAACAATAACAGTTTGTTACAATAGTAACTCAACACTCAATCCTCTTTTTAACTTAGTATATTACATGTAAAGTCAATGTATTACACAATGTAGATCCTGCTTCCATTTCATGGTTATTTTTGCATGATTTATTTTCTTATTCAGAGTAGGCATATATGCTCGCACTTTAAGTGAGTAATTTCCCTCTTCACTGACTGATTACTTTATTGTTTTTGTTTATTCATGTATGTCCGTTGAAATTGAACTTACACTGTGGGCTGCTGCGTATACTAAACGTGATCACAGAAGCAAGAGTTAAGTAAAAAGCACAGGTTCTGTGACAAGCTGATTTTTTGTGGAAAATTGCTTCTTTTTTTTAAAAACGTACTTAGCATATAAATGCACCATTAATTATGCTGCATAAGTATATTCAAGAGTTTCTTTATAAATGTTGAGACCTCCTCAGCGAAAAACGTTGAACATTTGGAATTTGCTGTAATCTTCACGATTCACAGTTCTGTAAAGGGAAAACTAAAATCACCAATTTTAACTACCGCCTTTCAAGCCAACAGGGGGTGACTCTTTCTACCCACTCTACCTGTACTCTACAATAAAGGCAGGATATGGGTGTTTGCGGAGGCACCAGGTGCTCATGAATACTTATTAAATGTGTGAATCACTGTGTGTGTGTGTGTGTGTGTGTCCGTGAGGGAGTATGTTTTGGTCTGGGGCTCAGCACTGAGCAAAGACGCTAGCTTTCAGCCTCTGTGGTCACGTTGCGTCTCATGAATATATACGAAGGCGGTCGTACCCAGATGGCGAGAACATGAGATATTAATATCATTAATTTGCTCTGTCTCTCTTTCTGTTCCCCTGTCTTCACACTTCTTCATTACTTCCTCCTGTGAAGCTGCCATGGAAGTCTCTGACTAGTATCATCGAGTACTACTACATGTGGAAGACCACAGACAGATATGTGCAGCAGGTGAGACTCGTTCAGGATTTACACATAATGTAATATAAACATTTGTATCTTTTAGGTTAGGCTTAAAGGTGCCCTGTTGAATACTTTTTTTTTTTTTTAAAGTTACATTTACATGAGAACAGACAAAACAAAGATTTTTGAAAAGTTATCTGTACATATTGTCGTGTGTCAGGGTCTTAAATTATGCTTTTGATGTGCAGAAATATGTTACATATATGCGGACATACACACCAAACAGTGTGTATGTCCGCATATATGTAACATATTTCTGTAGTATGTTCTGCATGTTGAACATAATGGTCGAAACCGATAGCAGAGGCAAAGAAATGTTCAATACTAGTCTCTACAATGACTCAAACTTCAGAAATATTAGATCCTACAATTCCGATATTGCACCTCAGTAGCATCTTTTCAGTGTACCTTCCCAGCCTGTTAAATGCACTCATCTTTAAAACTCCATGCACCTCCCCAATCAGAAAGCATGTTTTCTGTCAAAAATGTGTCAGAGCCACAACATATATTATAAAGCTGTTTTGACAAGAGGAGAGTGGATTTTCTGTGCAGAAAAAGCATGGGAAGTTGTCAAATAAGTTTAAGTAATATTTGATAAGTAGGGACACAGCTTTCAGATATGTTTTGTTGCTGATGAATAAATCCACTATAGGGCTGTGCCCGAATATTTGGTCGTTGGAGTACTATTCGGTTTTCAATTTCGTTATTCTTTTTTTTTGGCAGCCGCGCTGCACTGCGGCTTCCAAATTGAATTGATTGAAATCTCCAATATCAACGTAAGAGCTTGTGCCTCTTCGGGGGGTGCTAACACTTAACATAAACGTTATCGTTTACTTTCTTCCGTCTTTATATGTAGATATTACTTTTCTCCCAATCTCCGCTCCGTTTCTCCACCACGTTGTTTCCATAGCAACAACAACTTCCTTTCAACAGCGCTAACTCTCCTTCAAAATAAAAGCATGTCCATACAAAATAGGAAGCCAAGCCAAATTACACTATAAATCAACAATACTCAGTAGAATAACAAAATGAATGCCTTGAATAAACCGAAATACACGTGGTAAAGCGCGCGCCGAATATTCGCTGCTGATTACTACTGAATATCCGGAGCCCGAAAAATGGTATTCGGGACAGCCCTAATCCACTGTGTTTCTCTTTGAGCAGAAGAGACTGAAGGCAGCAGAGGCAGAGAGCAAACTGAAGCAGGTTTATATCCCCACATAGTAAGTCGCTTTCACATTTATAGAGGTTGGTTGCATATTACCGCAACCGTGGCTTTTAATGCATAATTAATGTCTTGATTTAAAGCACTGCAGAATGCGGCTGCTGTCTGTTTCCTTAAATCTCCTCCTGTTCTTCCCTGGCAGTAACAAGCCCAACCCCAACCAGATCTCACTGACCAATGGCAAGATGGCGACAGTGAATGGAGCGGGGCCCGGGGCCTTCCATGTAGCAGGCGGGGGCAGAGCCTGCGAGAGCTGCTATAGTGAGTTGTGGCTGGTATTGTTTTCACAGTGTGTGTGTGTGTGTGTGTGTGTGTGTGTGTGTGTGTGTGTGTGTGTGTGTGTGTGTGTGTGTGTGTGTGTGTGTGTGTGTGTGTGTGTGTGTGTGTGTGTGTGTGTGTGTGTGTGTGTGTGTGTGTGTGTGTGTGTGTGTGTGTGTGTGTGTGTGTGTGTGTGTGTGTCCCATGGGCGCTTAGCACGGGTCAATAAGAAATGGAAGGGAAACTGAGGCCGTGTTTGAAGCTGAATGATTATTTTTCATCTTCTGGCTCTGGAAGAGATACGTTCCCTTTATTTTCACCCTCACTGCCTTTCTACCGATGTAACCCGACAGCTGTTACTATGGGCAATATCTCCCTTCACTTTGACAGTTGTTTGGATTTTTCTTTTCTATAAATTGACAGAAAATAGTGAAAATGAGCAATATCCTCATACTTCGAAATGATCCCATTTACAATGTTAATACCCAGAGGAAAAAGCATTTAAATAATGTTTGGCTTTTTCTTAAATTATGAATTATAGAAATCACAATTAGCACACACTTTTCTGTGAAGTTCACGAAGAAGCTACAGTTTGTCTCAATAGAATAACAATGGCTACTGGCTGATAAAGCCGCTTTACAAAATAATCCTTACAATAGCTGTCTGGCAGAAGCTTTGATTGTGAAGCAGCAACCAGAAACGCTATCTTTTTGAATTTGTAAAACCAGCCGTTCACCAATTTGAGTCCAAGCATTGCAAAAAATAATCACAAAAACACTTTAAATGTATGTTCTTGTCAGTGGACCTATACTTTAAATATATTGAGGTTAAAACTCCTCCCCCATTGATACACCAAAACTGAAATCAGGATTTGATAACAGGGTGGATGATCAGTTTTCTGCAGCGATGCTTCTAACCTTCAATGATGTGTTTGTGTGCGTTAACAGCCATGCAGTCGGCCCAGTGGTACTCGTGGGGCCCTCCCAACATGCAGTGCCGCCTCTGCGTTTCCTGCTGGATGTACTGGAAGAAGTACGGAGGCCTGAAGATGCCAAGCAGAGCCGAGGTCCCAGAGGAGAGTACCTCCCCCAGTCCAGTACCTACTGTAAGCTCCGCCAGAATGCACACATGTAAAAAACATGCGATGTATGTGCGAAAATTCTGAAAAAAATAGTGCGTTCTTCATGCAACATTCAAAACCACCTTATCTCTTGCTAAATAGTTGTATCCCAAAGTAAGATGCTTTATAAAGCATAGCACTACACAACTGCAGCTCAGTAAAGTTTAACATCAATTATTCAGTCAAATCTAAACATTCTGTATCTTGCATATTAACTGTTAATACATCTACAGACCTTCCTCTTCTTTAAGTGAGAAAAGTGAGAGAGGGATTTAGTTTGTATGTCACCTGCCATGCTGTAGTTTACCCCTTTTTATGCTATTATGCTTTATTTCTGTTTTCCATTACAGCAATTTCTTCTATTGGCCAATTTTTTTTATCTACGTTTATTTTATTTCAAGGATTCATTTGCATACAATTCAATACAGAGACACTAACTCTGTCATTAAAACCATCAATTATGGCTCTGTTTAATCAAATGATTCCCATAATGTTTTTCTTAGCCTGCGGACACTACAACATAACCCCTGAAACCAGCTGGCATAAATGGATTGCAGCAGCATTATCAGCATGATTCAACAGCCTAATACAGTCTGATACAACAGCGCTGCATTCAATCCTTCCTTCATGAAGATTATAATGTTCAGTTTTCATTTTCGGTGTTTTTAATAAAATGCCGATTCAGCTGAATCATACGGTCATTTGGAGTCTGTAGTTACGCTCAGTGACATAAGCAGGGTGGAAAATATTTAAGAATCACCTCTGAATAATAACAGCACAACAAACGGCAGCCTCCAAAAGAACCATAAAGCTGAATTAACGCCTCCATTATCCTTCACGCAGGTAGGATTTATTGTTATAATAGACTATATTCCTTTTATTTTCCTATTTAAATGCTAAGATATTAGTATTTTGTTTGTGTTAAACTGGTGTTGACTTCTCTCAGTGGTGTTGTATTTCAAACACTGTATTCACTTCCATGGCTTTGAAGCACATCGCTCATAGTAAGAAACTGTTTGAGATAAAAGGTTTTCAAACTACCTTTAATGTTTTAGCAGCCTCAGTGATCAGTTCAGCTTGATTCAGCGGCCTCTCCCTCTCTCCCCCTCCCAGGAGCCTCGCTCTCGGGGCCACACTGCTCGCCAGTCCAACCACATGATACCCATGCGAAACAGCGGCAGCCCCAAGTCCAACATGAAGACCAAGCAGGCCTTCCTGCTGCAGGCCACCCGCCTCACCAAGCTGGCCCGGCACATGTGCCGTGATGTCATCAGGCTGCGCCGCGCAGCGCGCCGGCCCTTTATCCCCATTAACTGTGGGGCCATAAAGGCAGAGTGTAAGAGCTCTTTAAATTCCTCCTAACTTCTGCCACATGGACACACACACCTGCAGACAAAACACAACACATGCAGACACACACACACACACACACACACACACACACACACACACACACACACACACACACACACACACACACACACACACACACACACACACACACACACACACACACACACACACACACACACACACACTCACCAACCTTCCTCACCCGATTGCCCCACCATCAACCCCACCATCTGCCCCTCCTGTCTGTCTCTTTCTGTTTTTATTATTATTGTTATTATTATTATTTTGGTTTTTGTATTCTCCCACTCCCTGTTTCCAATAAAGACTGCCTGTCCTCATAACTATGAGTTTGATCATCTTTTCATTCATATTTTTTTATTTTCTTATCTGTTGTGGTTCTTGGTCACTGAACTGAAAGCCATTGTTGGAATGATACACACAGATGTATAGGTTAAACAGGGCTACTCTCCCCGATCACAGCTGCAGACCCTTTGAAAACACGCATAGTAACTGAATTTGCTTTTATTAACTAATAGATTGTAATCGATAGAACTCATATCCTAGTCTGAGCCGCGTACCTGCTGAAGTTAGATGTAGAGAAAATGTATTTTCTAAGAGAAGCTCTATTTTGCACGGCGCCCTGGTACAGGCGTGCCCACTCTGTCACGGCAGAACAAGTCACTGAATGTTTATTGTAAATACTGAACCTCAGCTGCAGTG
This sequence comes from Pseudochaenichthys georgianus, assembly GCF_902827115.2. Taxonomy (NCBI): domain Eukaryota; kingdom Metazoa; phylum Chordata; class Actinopteri; order Perciformes; family Channichthyidae; genus Pseudochaenichthys; species Pseudochaenichthys georgianus. The sequence continues at coordinate 14,666,370 of NC_047521.1, read as the reverse complement.
TGTTTCCCATCACCATCTTTGTTCCTCTTTGCGCACTCATTTTTCTTCATGCTGCTAATCATGTGTATAAAATGAATTGTGTTTGGGTTGAAAATGAGCTTTAGATGAATTTGCACTGATAAAACTTGAAAGACGAGAGCTTGAAGCTTTAGGACTTTTTTTTGTTTTCGGTACAATAATAAGAAGCTGCTCTTGACTTCTTTGCTGCTCTTGATCAGTCTCACCCATTCGGAGTCATCAACTGGATCATATCCTCCCTCGCCATGCCATCCACTCGGCTGTTCTCCTGTGTTCAAATCATGCAACAATCACATGAATCATGTTGCCTTTTTCTCGCTTTGTCATTTCTCCCCATCCACCGTTTTCTAACAGCTGTTGCAATATCCTCATCTCATCTTCGACCTCTTCTTTTTTGCTCTTTTTTTCTTTTTATTCCATCACTGTGTGAATGTGAGAGTCGACCTCCAATAAAATCCCACCTGAAAGCATCTCTTCTGAGTCCTTGTGCTTCATGTGTCCCGTGTTATCTGTCCATCAACTCCACCACACTCCGAGGAACCATAAAGACACCCCCCCCCACCCCCCCCCCCCACTACAGCATGGACTCAACCTGTGCCTGACCTTCATATTTTAATGTATGTGTGTTTACAATATTTATGTTTGTGTGTGCATGTATTTAGATATCTGAACGAGCATGTGGGTATATGATTTTGCGTGGTCATACCATCCGTGAAATAAGTCACTACATTCACACCGTAGAGGGATTTGTCACATGCATAATTCATTTCACAATGAAAGGTTATTTTCAAGACATCCTGACATTTCCATTTTCATACACAATTCTATTTTCTGTCACAAGTCTTACACTTTTAGAACGAAAGAGCAGATATAGTCTGAGAGACTGTCTGCAGTGGTTTGTATAATGTGTGTCTGTGTTTGGTTTAGATATGTTAAGGGTCTCGGAAGGGCAGGGGACTCGCCTTCCCAAAACCAGAGCCCCCCAGAGGAGCACTCTTACCAGTGTGGTGCAGTTTCTAGGTAAATCACACATAATCTACTGAAATGATAACTATAGAATATTCAGATGGTCTATAGGAGCCAGTTGATGCAGCTCCAGTGTCTCTTCCAGAGTCCCGCCCAGCAGCCCAAGCCCCTCGCTCCCACCGCACCCCGGGACTACAGACGCCCCCCCCTCGACGCCTCCTCTCCTCTCTCCCACACGGCCCTCACGGCATGCTGGGAAAACGCAGCTACCATCACCACAGCAGGGCTGAGCCAGACAGACGCTCAGGTACACACACAGATGCTCTTTTCTTTCAGCTCAATTCCACAAAAGTCATGAGTTATTTTTCAATAAGAGTGTGATTGCTTAATTTAATCCTGCCTCGACGCAAAAAGTCATTACTTGTTAAATATCTGTTAACCCTCCCCCAAAAAAAAAAAGAAGTTGGAAAATGATGTGAATGAACATTGGGGACCAGACTGTTCTAATCCAATGTCCTAATCCTTTTGCTTGATCAAATCAAATTAGTGGAAATACACCCGGAGTTGATAACCTTTTCTACCATTTCTTATCTAAACTAGCTCGTTGGAGAGAATGACAACTAATTCTAATGAAAACGAATCAGCAGATGGGGGTCAATTGGATAAATTGGATGATTCAACTTCAGTCTGACACTTTGTTATTTATTGGTAACTTCTCTATTTTTACTGAAATTGAAACAGTCATTTGTTGCACCACTTGAAGGAAAAGTAATCAATACTTTTCACAAGTGACAGATTCCCTCATGCACCTTTCTTTTGTTTTTGCAGATATCCCTGGTACAACAGGTGGACCCCCCCTGGTGGGTGTCTTATACTCTGCTTTTAAACAAACCCGGTACAACTGAGTCCCAGCTTATTCTATTAACATTGTTTTGAATTGTCTTTTGGCAGCATAACGGCCGCAGCAGCAGCAGTGGAAACAGCCGGGGAGGAGTGACGATCCGTAAGAGGCGCCCCAACTGGATTGATGCCCCTGATGACAGCTTCTTTCTTGTTACCCGGGAGACCAGGTAAGCAAAGGTGACACTTTTATAACCTCTGATTGGCTGACTGTGTGTATGTGTGTGTGTGTGTGTGTGTGTGTGTGTGTGTGTGTGTGTGTGTGTGTGTGTGTGTGTGTGTGTGTGTGTGTGTGTGTGTGTGTGTGTGTGTGTGTGTGTGTCAAGGTAAAAAGCCAGTTATGCTGAGAACAACAGAAAATAAGAAGAATTGAGAGGTGGTGACCTCAGACAGTTGAGTAGTGCTCACAGAAACACACAGGCAGAGTCATTCAGATGAAATAGAGTGGGGAGCCTGCAGCGTTAAAATAGATAAAAAGTGAAAGTGCTATTTTTTACCAACATTTATTATGGTAAAAGCACCTAGGTCGATGGACTTAATTACGTTTTTTTTATCTGAAGACATTTTTTTATCCAAGAGGAGAAGCTTACCAGGGTCATATTGGCTTTTTTTGTTTTTTAAACTTTGAGCGTATTTTATAGTCTATATTTGTTTCTATTATGATTTTAAGTACTTTTATGCCAATAGACAAAATCTCCAGGATATAGGATAGTGTTTAGAGGATAATTGAAAACCTGACCATACATCAAACATACATTTTCTTTGACAATGTTATACATGGTGATGGTGGGCCTTGAATCGTGTCCTCTATATTGTAACACTCCTCTACAGCCTCGCATGAACAACTTTTGGATAGATTGCCATCAAATTTGGTTCGGATACTCTTGGCCACCATTGATAGATGAAGCCTAAAAATTAAAATAAAAGGTATTTATGTCATTTTGTGTATGTTTGTATGCCGATAAATGCCTTTAATTGAGTGTAAAGTTCTGCATTTGTAGAGATATTTGCTTTTTTTCAAGACTCAAGTTGAATAAAAATGTGGGCAGAAATGTAAGATTTACGATACACTCTTACTGAATAATGAAAATGTAATAAAACCAACTCCTCCATAAATAGCTGGTATTGATGTACAAAAAAGAACTTGCTTGAACTCTAATACAGGCAGGCATGTATATTGATAACGTCTCAAAAATCCAAACCGCAGAGGGACTCATTTGATGGTTTGTTTCTCTTTGTGTACTCAGCACACATTATGTTGTAATTGAATAAACATGCCATTATGTTTTACACATAGAAAATCAGGTTCTATTTGTTTATCTCAACATACACGCACGCACGCACACACACAGTCTCTCACCTGCTCATACACACATGCACATACTGATCAATGTTGCATGTGTGTATGTGAGGGAGAAAGATGTTCTTTCATTAAGCCTGTGTGTGAGCCATGGCACCCGGCCCCCATCGCCCCCCACCGATCAGCGCGGCTAAAATTAGAGCGGCTAACTGGTGCAGATGGGCCAACGAGGAGCCAGGAGTGGAAATATCATTACACCATTAACCGGGGCTGCTCTCGTATGGATCACTCTCTTACCACCAATATCAACATGGCTGTGTGTGTATGTGTGAGAGACATGTCATTCTGAAGGCTGTCCCTTTATTATATTACACTGCCACTAACCGTTCTCCCTGTAGAGACAATAAATGCTTTTCTGAATAAAAGGTATTAATAGATTCTGCTCTGAAAGGCGGCTGCTAACGAAATATGAACGGAAGCTTAATTTCCTCCTCCCCTTTCTTTTCCTCAGCGTGAGGAAGAGCGCAGAGTGTCACAGAGCAGGGGGAAGGAGTGAGAGATCACTCCCACATGTTCAGGGAGGAGACAAATAGAGACAGGGAAATGTTTCTTTGCAAGGGTTTGACAAAGCACACAGTGAAAACAAAGATAATAAAACAATAGATACCTGATAATGTTTGGCCAACCAGGATATCACTCGATGAGATATTTTACTGAATAATAGACGGCTTTGACCAGTCAGAGGATCTCATTGGGATTCAACCTATAGCAGACTTTGACAATCCATATACATACATCCATATGGCGGTCCATCTAGCTGCCAAGATATTTCACTGTGAACCACAAAATGTGAAAGTCATGATGGATCAACGAAGGATCAGCAAAGACAGGAGTCAACCTAAGGGGACCAGAAATGTTAATAGAATATATCATGGCAATCAATCCAATATCCAACAAGAAAGGCACTAGATGAAAGAACTGTGAATCAAACAAAGATTTATTCTTGGGCCATTTAATATATTAAAGATATAACTCACTGGATATGTGACGATTTCAACCTGCTGGTGGCCCTTGATGCAAATTCAGGATCAACAAGGTCAAATCAAGGTCAAATCTTCATGGTATATAATCTGTATACAAATTGGCACATTTCATTTCCCCTTCTTAATGAGATCCTAATTATCTCACAAATTGTCTTGGGACCCCTTGGAGGGGAGTTAGGAACCACTGAATTACATAATCAAACTCAAATATATCAGTAACAGGAGACATGTGTCCTTAACATTTGTACTTTTGATACTAAAAGTACCAATCTGAGAATTTCCCCACAGTAAAGTTTAATTTGTAAAAATAAATATTTTAGCTAAGCTCTAAAAACGAGGAATATTAGAGCCCAGAACGAGAGTAAGCAAAACAGAAATGTAAATGAGACAGCTTGGTATATTTGAGCGTGGATTTACATGTTTGCCTTTCTCCTCTCAACGGCCAGCTGAACAGACACGCAGCTTTGTATTCGGCTCAAACTCTAGCTCTAAGTGACATCAAGCAGACCATGCTGTGCATTAAATGGGTCCATTGTACTTGAATGATGTGTAAAATGCACAACTGTTTCATACAATGTCAGGCCTTTTGACTATACCAGGTTTAACAGGCAGAGAGTTCCAGAGTGCTCTAGCTAGCGCACATTTGTCTTACAGCTGGGGATCTGGAGGAAACTGATGTCTTTTCTGGTTCAGGACATAGAAAGAGGAAGAAATTCTGAAAGTGTTTTTTCTCCTCCGCCTGAAGGAGAGCATGAATAAACTATATGGTTTCGTTATGTATCTTAATTTTGTCTGTGTATGAATCAATCCCATTAGTTCTGTGTCCAACACTAGAGAGTGCACCCCATGGCTATGCAGTGCTGTTGTTGCATGTGGGCTGTTGACAGAGCCTTCCCGTCACAGCACAAAGCCCACTGAGTCTTGATAATGCAGCGAGTTCATTTTAAGTCTGGAAATCCTGCAGAGAAGTAACCCCTTCGCTTTAATCATAACAGTATAGTATAATTCTACCACAGAAAACAAGACAGAGTGGCTGTTTTAATGAATTTTTCAACAGCCTGGAACCTCAACTTGTCGCCCTTTAACTCAACTTTAGTCATGCATTTCATCATTTAAACCACAGTAGTCTTCTCTCTTTAGTTTCCTATTGGATATGCAGAAAACAGCAACAGAGAGGAGACATCGCTAAAGAGTCAAAGGTCTACTAATCTCAAAATGTGTACAAGCAAACTGAATGATTAATTACCTCAGTCCAGTAGCATATCATTGTCAAAGTACCTGTAAACCAAAAGCATACGTGACAAATCAGCTGTCGCATAAAGCCCACAGCCCATGCCAGATTCATCATTGTTTCTAGTGGAAGCAGCCCTTTTTACCGCAGGCTGTTCTCAAAGCATCAAGCCTTTGGTCAGCCTAGTATAAATAATTTATTAGACAAACATTATCCGCAGGCTCAGCTGCTTTAACATAAACATGCAGTCATGAATTATTAGATTTACTGCAAGGGTAGATGCATGGCACAAAACATTGCAAACATACCCAAAATGCAATGATTTGCTACTAATGGCCAGTATTTTTTATCAAATATCAGTCTCTCAAACATCACCTTCAAAATATATTTTCTGAAGAATTCAATTACATTATTATTATAATATATATTCTAATTATTTTTTCCCTTTTGGATTGTAGAAAATAACGTGTATCTTAGAAGACTTCCTGGTTAACATCTAAAGAAATAAAGTAATTAGTAAATACAAAATCATTTCTAAAAGCACACATTTCCTGAAAGCAAAACACAGGCATGCAATCATAGTCCGTATAATGTTAAAACTTTTTTGACATTTTATGAAATCTGCTTATGCTTCTTGTTGAGAGTTAAAAAGACCGCTCTCTCCTATCTGTACGCTAAATATGAAGCCACCGCCAAAAGCCGGTTAGCTTATCTTAGCACAAAGACTGTAAACGGCTAGCCTTGCATTGCCTAAAATCTGAATTACACATTTTGATTGACAGTACAAAATCTCCACAAGGCCTATTTACATTAAAGGTCCCATGTCATGGCCATTTCTACTGATCATATTTCCATTGTTGAGGTCTACTAGAATAGATTTATATTGTGCAATTTTCCAAACTCACATTGGTTTCTCATACAGCATCTCTGTATAGTATGTGTATTCACTCTCTGTCCTAAACGGCTTGTTGGAGCTCCTGCCCCACCCCCCCTCCCTGTGAGCCCAGTGTGCTCTGATTGGTCGGGACGTTGCGAGGCTCGCTGCTGCGAGGAGAGGACAGGTTCCCGGGTCGGTGATACAGCGTGACACAGCGAAACTTATCCTGAGCACACACAAACACTCACAGCCGAAGTAAAAACAATGTGTGGCTTGATATTGAGTAAGAAAAAGGTTTATAACGCTGTGAGAACGGGTCTGCGGAGAGCATTTCTCCGTGATCCCAACTCGCCCATTACCAGCGTTCAGGGAGCTCTACGCAAGTCAATGGACTCCCTGTTAGTTAGCCAAGGGATCCTGGTGTGTGAGGTGCTCCGCGGATTGGTCCATTTGGGCCGGTCATTTGTTGTTGATTTGGGTGTTCACACGTCACAGAACCCAGGAAGCAAACAATGGAAAATGAGAAATCTCCAACGAGGTGTTCTGGGGCAGCATATAGGTATTTTCTGTGTTAGAGTTTTACTCGCTACAAGGGGACGGGTAATAACCGGAAAAGCATGACATGGGACCTTTAAATTCCACTTTATTGTCATTGCACAGAATTTTCCCGGAACACTTTACAAACCTGTCATCAATGTTGGTTTAAAAAAGTATTCCTGGCTTTCGAAACATTAGGCTACTTGGGCAAACGTGTGAGATTATTTGTATAATACTACTAGTTCTACTGTCTCCAAGGTCAAGAAGGAGCTTTCACATCTGTATATCTTCATGTGCACTTATGCCCTGTGTCGTCTCCCTCCCTCCAGGAGGGCCAGACGGCTGCTATCCCGCACCCAGCTGAGGCACGCTTGTCGGCAGCCATGCGAGCAGATCACCTTGCGCAGTGTCACCCAGGGCCTGCCGCAGGGGCTGGTCCTCGCCCCTCCGCACCCCCACCCCAGCCTGAGGATGCGAGGCCCTATCGTCATCCACGACTGAGCCTACACTGACCCTCTGACCCTCCTGCTGCATACATACCAACAGATTCTCACCTCATATTCTATCATTAAGTTCCTTTATTCCTTTAAAATGCCGTAATAATCCTGAACTCTAAAATAAGCTGGCAACAGAAGGATGTAATGAGCCGTGATGCAATAGAAACACCTGACCTGACTGCAAGTGCTGCCTGAATTTATTCCTGGGAATGTGTTTTCAAGTGTAAATATTATATTTGAGTGCATGCAAGTGTGTGGCAGAGAGAGAGAGAGAGAGAGAGTGTGTGTGCGTGTGTGTGTGAGTGTGTGAGAGCGAGGGGATGTTGAGCCATGTGCTGTTCTTAGTTTTTTATGGTTGGACATCATCTTTTATGTGACTTCTTTGTGTTGATCGTGAATTGTTGTGAAGTTTTATCAGTTTGTATAAAGTTATTTTGGGTGGGGGCATGGGGTTGGATTAGGGTGGGGGTTGGGTTTGCATTTGTGGGTTTTTTTCAATTTTGGAGAAGAGGCAAGTGTCCAACGCTGACGTTAAAAAGAGAATGCACTAAGAAGACTGAACAAGTGGCCTTTTTAAAAAAAAAATGGCTGCTTTTAATTATGTTTTACCTGCAGTTTTTCACCCTCTTTTTAAATCAAGGAGCTGAAGCTGGTGTTCAATAATAATGACCATGGTGACATTACTTTACAAATCTGCAGGCTTGAAAATATAACAAGGCAAAGATATAGAGAGCTTACATGATACGCCTCTGTGATGAATCACTGTATAATATATGGTATATCTCATTAAAGTACTGTAAATCTACTCATCGTATTTCTATGGCCGACTGTACCTAGCTAGCCCTAACATGGATACTAGAGCACTTCCTTTGCAGCAGAAAAGGGCATGGATCTGTCACACTTTCCTCAAGGCTGCCATGCACCGGCATCGTTTTGAGGCTTTTCCATGAGCTCTTTGCTAATATTCCCTCATTGTTCTTTAAAGCCAATTGTCAAGTCCATCCAGTTCCTTCTGCATGTTGCCAGAGGGCGTTGCCTCAAAAACATGACAGGTTAACAAACCCAGCCTTCAGGTGTGTTTAATTATGAGTTTTTAAACTGGCATTGCCGACGCATGTCTTTGAGGTGAGAGCCTCCGCTGATGATTTCTTCTCTTTCATTCAGAATGTTTATGTTAGTGTTTCCTGTGTGTCATGTGTTGAATTATGAATATGATGAGAAGAATAATAATAAAAAAACAACAACAACACAATACAAGATTATGGTGTCGAGTCTCAGTGTGTCATTTTGTGGTGCTACATCCTGACAGCCAGCATTATAAATAATACACACTGTGGCCTGTGTGTGGACATCAGAAAATACCCTAAAAAGATATGATGATTTGAAACAGTGATGAAGAGTGATGAGTGCTCTCAGGATATAAATCATGTTCTTGGAAGCTTAGTCTGCCTCAAGGTAATTCAGTGTTTTAGGTATGTGTGTGTGAAATGTTTTTCATTCATAGCTTTAAAATGGGATAAAATGTGAGTTAACTGCTGTATTTATTTGTTTTCATCATATTTTCTATACAGAAATTCCCTTGTCCCTGAATGTGTAAATCATAATAAAAAATACAGAGTGTGAATGAAAATATTTAGATCGAACCTGACACTTTGTAAATGAATTTGTCTTTCAGCTAGTCATGTGGGACTTCAGGGGATTAGAAAAGCCTCAGCAGATTTAACATGTTCATCATGTCATTTTTTCTACATAGCCTATAGGCCTGTGTTACCGCTGCACATTGGAGTTTGTTTTACTTTTACTGTTACTATAGTGCGCAAATGGACATCTGAACGTTATTTAATCCAAGATCATTCCAATTCAAAGAGCATAATGGACCTTGCTGCTGTGTTTTCTTGACATTTTACATTTTCATTCAGTTTAGACTTTACTCCTGCTTTTTTTTTTTTTTTTACCTCAAATGGCTTACACCATTAATAAAGATGATGTATCGGCTGTCTGCTTAAAGTTTCCTCAGTATGATCCTGTACAGAGAAAGCTAAAACATATACGCCATAGATACTCATTTGAAGTTGAAATTCGGAGCTTTGTGAGAGGTGCCTGAACGCAGCATTCTGTGCTGGACTCTGAGTGACCACAGTCACCACATGCACCCTGGGAAGTTCTCACACGCTTTCTTCATTACTTGCACCACTTTTCAATACGACTATCAGCCCAAATAAAAAAACAGTTAATCGAAATCTTATATGTTTGTTTGTCACCGGCGCTCGTGTCATTCTTGAATCGAATTATTAGCCGATTACCGCCGAAGCTCCAGTGGCGCAATCGGTTAGCGCGCGGTACTTATATGACAGTATTCTGCAGAGCAATGCCGAGGTTGTGAGTTCGAGCCTCACCTGGAGCACAGTTTTTGGATTGACCCTCACCTGGTTAAAATGGGACGTCGCATATAAAATACGTCACACAGTGATCCCCCACAACAACCGGGGTACTTCGAAGTAGTGCTATTTCTCCAAATACACACAAGAAAAGCTTCTTAGTTCCTGACAACAGGTGTGTTTACATGAAGTAACTGTGGACGTGTTGAATTACTGAATAGTTTGGACGTTACGTCGTACAAAGGGCTGATCTGGCAAGTTATTTAATCAGAACCTGAAGTTATAAATTATAAGATAAGATAAAAGAGGTAGAGTATATGTAACTACAAATAAAATGAAGTGAAAATAGAAAATAGGCTACATAACGAGATTACAAAGCAAAAGTGACAGTGTCGTAAACAATTATTAAGTCATTCAACTTGAACTCGTGTTTGTCTCTATTATTATTATTATTATTATTATTATGATTACTACGTAGACGTAGTACATAATGTAAAAGAAGACAGATTAACACAGTATTACACAATACAATAGGCTATAATATGGTATGGGATATAATATATATATATTATGTTAACATGTAGTTATATACTATAACATAACAAAACGTTAAACATAACATAATTATATAACAATAAATATATTATAATACCCATATATTGAATATATTAAGTTACATTTAATCAATGGATGAAGGACCAAGTACTTATTATTCTCCTTCTTAATTTAATTTATTGTAATTATTATTAGTTAAACGAACGATCTTTAATGATATAAAAAGGTACTCATGTCAACTGTACTCTACCGCGATCTTCTCAGTTGTGCTGAACAATAGCTCCCCCTGCTGGCCGACAGTCAAAACTGCGACTATTGTAAACGTCTTCATTCTTACCACTAGAGGGCGGTATAACTGCGCTGAACAGAGTCCCGGAGCTCTAAATAAGTATTTCTATCTAGAGGTGCGTGCATTTATGTTCCTCATAAACATTTGGAAGGGTGACTGTGCACAACCATTTTTGAATAGTCCACCTCCTGTCATTCTTACAATAATTTGTATTCATAAATCTATTTATTGACTATCTGTGTGTCCTCAGAGTCAAAACTAAAGATGCAGCGTTTAGTTTCTATGCACCATATATTTGCAACAAATCCCAGAAAAAATGCAGGTTGGCTGCAACTATAGCTTTTCTGTCTGCTGCTGCCTTTTATTGAATCAAATAAAAATGAATTTCTCACACTGCACTCTTACTGTTATTCTGTATTTAGTTTGTTTTAAATGTCCATTTTCTGTGGCCTTTGGCGACAGTTTTCAACTGCATTTGAATATCATTTTGTGGTGTACCTTATTTTTATTTTTGTATTTCATTGTTTTACAAAGGCAATTTGTATTTCCTTATTGCTGATATGTGCTATAAACAAACTTGCTTTGCCTTGACAAGTGGCATTTTAAATTGAGCCATTCAGAAATATTTTATCCTGGCAATCCTTTGAAGAACCTCTACATTGTGCTCATTTTATCATTGCATCTTAACATCTGTTAACTCAAACCATCAATCTTTTTTAAACATGATGTATTTCACTGTACATGACTGTAACATGCTGTATAGGCCTGTCTGTGTATTTGGACGTGTGTTGTGTGTGCTCTGTGTGAGTGTTTGTGTGCAGGTCTGTCACTCTAAGCCCTCTAAAGCTGGGAATGAACAAGCAGAAGATTGGAGTAATGATGTGACCCAGATGTCCCGGGTGCAGATCTCCAGGCTGAAAATGAGAGTGCAGATCAGGGTCTTGTACCTCCCCCCCCCCCCCCACCCTTCTATCCAGCCTGGGACACAATCACAAAGTATTTAACAGCAGGGAATATGTGTGTATGTTTGCAAGAAAGTGCTTATCATTTGAGGGAATGTTGTAGTGTGTGTGTGTGTGTGTGTGTGTGTGTGTGTGTGTGTGTGTGTGTGTGTGTGTGTGTGTGTGTGTGTGTGTGTGTTTAAGCTCTTCCAGATCCATGTAAACACGAGGGATCAGATTTTGGAGTGTGTGCCACTTGTTCTTGGTGTTCCGGATTAAACAAAACTGTTTTTTAATTTACTCTCCTCAGCTGCCTCCATAAGAAGCTAAAGCCTTGCATCACCCCACCAGAGACCCCCACGACCCCACCCCACAGCTCCTCCTCCCCTCCCCCCTCACCCTGAGGTGACCAGGTGGCTGAACAATCACACGCAACACCCTGACAGTACAGGCTCAGTGGGCCACTTTATTCAATGAGGAGTGACGCATCTGTACGTGTGGAAATATGTGTGTGTGTGTGTGTGTGTGTGTGTGTGTGTGTGTGTGTGTGTGTGTCAGTTTGAGGGATTGAGGGGAAACGGGACAAAAGACTGAGAGTTTAATATTAGGGATAAGCTGCGATTGAACATCCTGATCAGAGCAGAATGATCAAATTCTGCCAGTGATAATCCCCCATCTTGGAAAAATTAAATACCACTCGGCTGCTCACTCACACTCGCTTACACACACACATACACACAGTATTTAAGCAGGGTATTAATCTGACCTGTGTCTCATAACCCTGCTTGGTTCCTTGGGGAACTGTTCTGATATCTGATGAGTTTTTCATTAACAAGACACAAGCCTAATCCTGAGGGAAGACCACAAAATGACAACGGATAAACCCAGCTTTCCCCTAAAAGACACACGCACGCACGCACACACGCACGCACGCACGCACGCACACACACACACACACACACACACACACAGATCTAACTAGACATCTTTATACACATATTTACACTCATGTTTATGCTTTAATCCCCTAATCCCAGTTTTTTTCCCTCCAACCTACATTTTTTTTCTTTGCACGTCTTTGTTATTCTAATGAATGACATATCTTTATTCATAATGTGTGGAGAAGAAAGAGATCTACCAACGTATCCATTATTTCTGCTGATTTAAATACAAAAGCCCTTGTACTGTAGATTAAAGGGTTCATAACACTTGCAAAGATTCTGCCTGATTGTCTAAGGGTTTATCTTTTTGGAAAGGCCTTATTTGAGAGGGCATAGCCTCCATGGCTGCATCACACTGTTGCTCCTGATTTCCATCCAAGAACCAAGTGTGTGTAAAAATGTAGCGACCTGGTGCAAAACCGTAAGCGTGAGAAAGCTAAAAAAATGGTGCAGACAGTTGTAAAAAAAAAAACTAAGCAAAGAGGGAATATGTGGCTTCCTTCAACTGCTGGTGAGTGCCAGAAACATTGTCTTTGTGCTCTAAGATTGTAGAATAATTGCCCATAGAGTTTTGTTTTCACCTCACATCTTACTTCACAAAAACCTCTACCTTTAACTTTTCATCACAAAACAATATTTTTTAGTTGCCCATGTTTTGTACTGTATCTTGGAGAGTTTATCCTCATCCAAGCAGCAAGGTGCTCCAACTGTGAGTTATGCTAAATGTTTTATGGAGAAAATGAGTTTTTTAACCAGGTACTCCTGAAGGAGATCCTTACATTCCCTAACTCCAACATTGGATAACTTTTTGACGCTGTGAGATGTCTAAATTAATATCGCTCAAGATGAGACCAGACAGTGCTCATTCAAAACAAGTACTAATTATGTCCGGTAATGCAGCCCTTTGACATATGTTGGTTATTGAATCCTTTATTTCCATGAAAAACGTCCTTATTGTTCCCAAAGTTATTGTATGCTATATGGTGCAATGGAAGAGGAAACAAGTGCATTGAACTTATATTTCTCTGGTTCAAACTGAAGTTGTATCTGTTGCATGCCCTATCCCCCGATACACACTCCCATTTTCTATAGTCTATGCTGAAATACTACCTTGACCCAGACGGAAGTTCCATATTGTGCCTGTTGGTAATCAAGCCTTGGGTACAGTGTACGTTTTCAGATGTGTGTGGTGGCATGCAGGCGTGCATACCGGTTCCCGGTATTACCGAAATACCGGTTACTGGCGCCTACGGTATATCGTACCGAAATCAGATCCGGTTTTTGATACCCTTATAAAAGTGAGGCGTATAATATCCTTAAACTCGCGCCCAAACCGTCGGAATTACGATGTCAATTTCGCAGTGAAACTCCGCAAATGAGTCACTTTAGAAAATCTAAAGTGTGGCTGCATATGACTGCCAGTCTGATCGTGGGGTCTGTAACCACTGCAAGAAGTTTATTTCTGGGAAAGGTGGCAACACATCCAACCTCCAACCAATGCTATCTCGTATGGCAACCAAGTACCTTTGTGTTCAGGGAAGCAGCGTGCCAAGCGAGAGAGTGTTCAGTTCAGCAGGTGATATCCTACGCTGTGAAAGGGCCCGTTTGGATCCAGAGAGCAGATATGCTCATCTTCTTGGAGATGAATGCACAAAACTGAACTGTGGTGGGATTTGTTTTCTTTCATCAGGCAAATGTTGATTTTAATGATGCTATTTGTTTTATGTGCAATGCTGAGATCTCATGATCCTTTATGTGTTCTCTGGTCAGTCGAATCTCAGGTTGAATATTGATTATACTGGTGCTATTTTCTTTTTCCATTGACAAGATGTACTATTCACACCTGATGGTTGTTATAAATGATATTGCAGAATCTGTTTTCTTCATAGATAACGTGTTTTTCATTGTTTGTTCAGTACTAAAAGGTCCAAGTCCCACAATTGAATTTAATATTAATTTGACATGTTAACTATATCATAAAGCGCTTCATGGGAGTAATTGCTGGATGATTACATTTTTCCCTGATGCAACATGAAAGTATCACGATATGTATCGGTTGAGTATCGGTATCGTAAAAAGGGCAACGATATGCAACCCTATGGCATGATTACGTTTGAGATGCTTCCAACTTTATCTGCATCCCCCCTGTGGCTTTAACTGTACCAGCTGACCAGATGATCCAGTGGAGCCAATGTTCACAACTGTCGCAAGTTGTGACAGACATAGAAGCTGCACATTGAAAACACAATAAGCTATTGAAAAATATACAGTAAAGAAGTTACTTTTGAGAAGCTGGAAACCAGTACAATCAAGACTTTATGAGTGACCAATAGCCTATATGATTTGGAGGAGGGTCGAAAAGACTCGATGCATAATTTTGGAGAAGGTGATATTCTCTTAAAATGAATTGTTCTCCAAGTTGTCAAAGTAAAAGGTGATGTCATTCAAAGCACTGTTTTGTCGAGTACTAAACTCAAAGATAATTAGTTTATGATATGAAACAATTAAAAGCATTGGAAAGACTGAAAACAGCATTTTCTGTCATTGTTGCATGAATAATTACTTTCACAACTATTCACGCAATTATTTGTTGGTGATTATCTTATTGATATGTCGATTTAATCTTTGCAGCTCTACAGTCAACCATAGGTGTTTGAACCTATTGAGCTGCTAAACAAAAAGACAGCAGTACTTTACAGTAAAAACAACTCAAGAAATATGCCACATCCTAATTTAATTCCTAAAGTTTTATTTAAATGAGCTTCACAATAGATCCCTGAACGGGGTTAAATCATGTAGTAAATTTATGGAAATGTGTTGGTACTTGAAGATAAAATTGATCCTTCAATTTCTAAACATCCTTGTCATCATAATTTATATTTAATAATATTTCTTCCCTTGTGAGGTAAAGACAAATCATATTTGATTAATCATTCAAACGTGCCTTGACAATATTTGGGTTACAGGGAAGGGAGTGTGGGAAACATACATCATTTCTAAAGAAATGACAGTACAATTGAACAATACTTGCTTCTGTTGGAGCCTCTCACTGGAGCCCTTTATGCACCCCTGCTGTACTTTCATTAGGGTTGCGATTGTTATTTTTTCCGGGGCACACGTGAGTGTGGTGACTTCAAAATATGTAGAGCATGATTGTGATAAAGTATTTTAATCTCAACCGTGCAACCTTTGATTTTATTTCTATTTGTATTCTCTAGATACCGATTGCAGTTGATCTACTTCCACCACAGCGTTGAATGTTTTTATTTCAAGACTGACCCCGCCTATCTAGACTTGCTTCAGCGTAAGCCAAAATACGTTACGAGTGTCTTCTACATTATCGAGTGCATCATAGAACTTCGGTAATAGACCAATGAGAATCTAGTATGGCACAGGGGCAGAGCTAATTGACAGAAGAAGCAGCCAATTAACAGACGTTTCGCCCTGACGTTGTAACCAATCACCAAGCATATGCCAAAAATAACACCTCCTCTTGTTCAGCACCCAAAGTCGAAGGATAGCTCTGGCCTTTCAATTGAAGAAAGTGCTAGATTTGTCAGTGTTGAATAATATAACCAATTTTCAGTGTCCATATTTGTTTTGGATCGATCGGAATAGTCTTCATTTTATGTGAGAGACAGAACTGGCGTCAAACATGCGTAAAAATCAACGCTGTCCAAGCAGGGAACCACCGAGAAAGGAATTATCGCCGCTCATCTGAGGCCAATCTCGATTATTTTTGTCAAATAAGGAAACATAACATAGCTAGCTAGCGAACGTTAGCTTCGTAGATAGCTAGGTAACCGACATATCTTCACACAAAAGCAGAATCCAGCAGATAATCAAGATTGGATCTACATTCGCAACAGCAGGAAAACGTAAGTAGCATGCTAGTATGTGCGCTAACGTCATTAGCTTGAGTTTGACAAGCTGGGGAATTGCGTTGGCACCAACGACAGCTAACTGTTAAGTTAACATTAGCAAGTCAGCTAACGTTAGCTCATATCAACACACTAGCAAACTAGGCCTTTCCGTAGAGGGAGCAGTGTTAGGTGGAATTGAGTTCAGCATGTGGTTAGTGGATTGGTATTTAAGACATAAACGCATTTCCAAAAACAATCAAACGGTTCATGCAACATATATCGTGTTGTGCAATAACGTTTGTGTTGAATCAAACAATTGTCCAAATAAAACCTGACTTATCATCTGAAGTTACAAAGTAACTTGGATAACGTTAGCGCCAAGGCTTGTGAGGCAATTTTGAATGAAGCAAATTTAGAGTAAACATATTTGTTAACAGTTAAACGACATGTTGGCCTCCAGTGTTTAGTCTGGTCCCAAACGAGCTAATCTAGCATGGTGTAGGCTACACTAGCTATAACCAGCTAATGACAGTTTAGCGGACTTTGTCATATGGGTGTCAATGGTTAGCTATGTGATGTTAGCTTGGCCGTGTAATGGTATTTCTGACGATATAACAGTATATTTAAACAAGCGCACAGCCACAAACTGATGTGAGAACTATTTATTTCATTATGTACCCAAATAGCGATACTAACGTCCACAATTTAGCGTTAAAATGTATGAACAGACTGCATTCAATGCCAGTTGGATAGCTAACTTACTGTATGTTCTGTTGTGTATGCAGTGACCTTAGAGGGTAATTATAACCGAAGCCCCCCTTGTACGTCTAGTATCTTTGTTGAAGCCCGTGAAATCAGTCCGTACATATTCAATATAATCTAAGCAGATAACAAGTCATTTGAGTCACAAGCTGCTGGTAAGGTGTTTACAACCAGTCATGTTTTACTGCGGCAGCAGCACTGCTCCTCCCAACACTTGAGCCCTTCTCTACTGCTCATTATTTACCTATAATATAGAATATTAAATTGTTTACTTAGGTAAATAACAGTTCAGTTGGTATTGTAAAGCCGGAAAACTGTCTATAACAGCGACATTATAATAACAAGAGAATGGAAACTAAACATACATACATATATAATTAGCTACTACTATTTATAGTTTCTACTATGTTTAAACTGTTACCATTGTTTTGCATTTGAACTGGTCAAGAATAGCTGTACTGTTCAAAGTTTGTTATGTATGCCTCAGTTGCCATAAACATATAGCAATAGATATAGCTGTACCATCAGTCCACTGATGATACACAGTAACCACTTTATATGTTTATGTCTTTGGGAAATATACATATATTGCTTATATGCTATGCTCTATTAGGGAGGGGTGGGTCCATAGGCACAGGACAGCAGGGTTTGTCCTGAACATTAATATATATTATATATATATATTAATATATATATTATATATATATATATATATATATTAATATATATATATAATTATCATATCATGAGAGAGAGAGCAGAAATGCCACAAGCAATGCAAAAAGTTCTCCTTCAACGTAATTTCTTTACAGTTGGAACATTTGATATGACCTTAGATGATCAAGCCATTTTAAATGTTTCTAGTAGAGTAGATATGTCCTATAAGCTAAGGCTTATGATACATTAGCATTCATCATCAATTGTGCATTGTGCAGAGTTGAAATGTAGCCTCGCAGTCACCCTACTCACCTTCTCTAGTATATCAGATGGTGACAAGGTGCACAGGTGACCCTGTATAAATATGACATCACTTGGTGTTGGGCTTGTGCCCTACATGCTAGATACGGGAGGAGTTAAATAGCTGATAATCTTATCTGAGTCAGCAGTCGGTGTGTAAAGACTGAGGAGCAGATGGAACACAGTGTCAGTATGAGACTGAGACACTCAACAAGCTCATTTTAGAGTTTGACGGATCTTAAATGCTGTGACTTATGGAACATTGTCTCTCAAGATGCCTTAAAAATAATGTAAATCACAATATGAGCCCACATTGGTACAAATATTCTCACTGACAAGCTAATTTAACCATTTGAATTGGAATTCATTGGTCTCATTTGCTAATGTGGGTTATTGTGTTAGGGTAAGAAGAACATATCAACATGAAGGCAATTGTGTAACTTGGAATATCAACTTTTGCATTGGAGTAGTTCACAGTTTCAAGCTTATCAAATATGTTGTGCTTTTCCTGTCTACAATGGTAAACTTACTGAATAATACCTTTATGGTTTTTGACCAGACAAACAAGACATTCAGATTACCAAGTCACAAAACGTGTCATTGAATTTGTCACAGGGAAGGGAAGGATCCATCAATAATGAAAATAATTATTCTTGCAGACCTAATATATAGTTGCCCTCAGCAACTTCATATGCACTGCTGTGGTTTATGGATACCTGTTCTTAAATATTTGTTATTTAGAAGTTGTAATGATTTAGTTTCTACTTAGTATCTTGATAAAACGGATTATGTGTAAACTGCTGCCAGGATTGTAGCTGAACTGTTTCTTCTTAAAAATCCAGACAACACAGAACCATCAAATGCGCAATTGCCTCTATAACTGAAACAATTAGTCTAGTAATTGATGAGTCACTCCTCAGAAAATAATCTGCAACAAATTTGATCAATTAATCAATACTTTTTTTTAAATCAACGTATTTGCACATATCTGCTGGTCTCGGCTTCTCAAATATGAATGTATGCTGCTTTTCTATTGTTTATGCCATTGGAAATGTATTATCCTTGGGTTTCTAAGCTTTGGTCTGTCAAAACAAGATATTTTAAGTTTACTCTCAGACCTTGTGATGAGCCTGGACTAAATGTCAAAAATAATACTAATCATACAAATAATCATCAGCTGCCGCCCTTGTTGTCTCTCCCGTCGTGTCGTGCCATGTCAGACAAGTAAGTTGGTTCCTCCACTCTCTTGGCAGATGAGTGGCCCTTCAGATCTTATCTGTTGTGAATTACAAAAGTGAAATTAAGTTCCATTACTGTGTTTCCCCTAGGATGGAGTCATAGCAGCGGTGCTAAGGCACGTGGGCCCAGCATAATGTGAGCGCGGTAGGGCTGTACCCGAATATTCGACTATTCGAATATTCGTTCGTTGGCCAACTATTCGGGTTTCAATTTCATTATTCGGATATTCGTTTTTTTATTTAAAAAAAAAAAAAAAAAAAAAAAATTAAACTAATTTTTTTTCCATTTTTTTTATATATTTTTCTAAATGTATGCTATTAATAAAGGCGAATTGCCATATTCTTATACTATATTTATACTTTTGAATTGCACTGTTAAAATGCGGAAATATGTACAATCATTCACTGTTCACAGTCACGAACGCAAACGGCACGCTTCACCTCTCTTCACCTCGTTTCACCCATAAAATGCCGAATACTTCAGCTGTGTGGGACCATTTTAAATTGGATGACGGTAAAAAGAAGGCAGTGTGCCAAATATGTGATAAGAAACTGGCCTACCACGGTGGCACAACAACTCTGAAAAGTCACCTGGATGCTGTAAGTAGTAGCCTAGCTTAGCTTAGCTGTTGTGAAGTTGCCATGATGAAGCTGCTTTATCCGCCGTTTAAACAGTAACGTTAAACATGATAAAAACGTGCACTTACTTTGCTTGGAAAATAGTTGCAAGCAAGCAACCGAATTGTTTTTTAATTTTATCAGAATAGTGAAAATAATAGGAGTAATGTGGGAACATCTGGGGCTAAGGCAATTATTGGCATAAAGTTGAGTAGCTCAGCCTAATAATAAATTGTGTCCATAGGTGCATCCCCACGCATCCCAGCCATCAACATCCTCAAAAATACAGCAGACCCTACAGTTCCAAAAACCGATAACGGAGAAAAGAAAGATAGAGATAACAGATGCCATAGTAGATTTCATCGCTATGGATATGAGACCCATTTACATAGTCGAAGGCGAAGGCTTCAGAAAATTAATGAAGAAGATGGAGCCCGGCTACACTGTCCCCAAACGCTCCAGTATTTTAGATGCCATGTCTCTGAAGTACAGCGATCACCGAGACCAAATTGTAACTCAGATTGAAAACTCAACTGCCGTAAATTTTACAACGGACATTTGGACCTCGGTGCGTATGGAGGCGTATATGGCTGTCACCTGTCATTTCATAACTCGGGAGTGGAAACTCTGTAACTTTGTTTTGGAAACCAAAGTAATGGAAGTAAACCATACGGGAGTAAATATTGCAGAACAGCTTGGAGAAGTGGCGGACGCCTTTGCCATTCCGAATTATAAGCGAGTAGCCGTTGTCCACGACAATGCCAGCAACATGAAGCTGGCAGCTGAAATATGTGTTTTGTATCTTTGTTTGACTGTTCAGGTTGTAAAATGTTATAGACGGAATGTGGAACCAGATGTGGTCCCCGGGTGCTGCGCTGGGTTAAATGCAGAGGACACATTTAGTTTTAATGTTTGCGAGTACTGAGACAATAAATACATATAAATCGTAATAGTATGCTCTTTCTGCGCTTCTGCTTAACAGCGTGTTGTCAGGTGTCTCGGATTCGGAGCATGTTATGAAACCTTTTGGGGAAAAAAAAAAATGTATTAAAAAAAAAATACAAATCTCTCCGCACCGAATATTCGCTGCTGATTACTACCGAATATCCGGAGCCCGAAAAATGGTATTCGGGACAGCCCTAGAGCGCGGAGCGCGTGGAATTTGTTTGTGCGAAGTGCGCCCCGCCGATTTGTTTCTATGAGTCTGCCAGCACAAGAAAGGCCCTTGAGACCTAGTACCAGGGCCGGTTCTAGCCAATTTGCTGCCTTAGGCGAGATTTTATATATAAAGGTTAAATGAAAAATCTCTACAAAAGACAAATGCACTACAAAAACAGAAACTTATTGACATAGGTCATATACGTACAAATGGCTTCAAATGTATTCAGTAGGGATGCACGATATTGGTTTTTTGAAACCGATACCGATAACTTCCTGCTTCTCAAGACCGATAATAAAAAAAAATGTACGCCACTAATTATTTTAACGCATGTGTATTTTTTTTTCCTTGGCCGCCCCGTAGTTTCAGAGCGCATCGAGTTTAAAATACCATCTACAAGCTGATGCTGACAGCCCCGCTCCTGCCGCCCGCTTGTGGCAGACCACACTTCCACGCTCACCGGCAGGCCACCTGGAGGACCGGGAGGGTGTGTGTATGTGTGGCCCGAGCGAGCGAGAGAGAGACCTTACGTGCATTGTTGTTGTTAGCATCTGGTGCGAGCTAGCTGCGCTAACGGATATAAGGAGCTGTTTAAATGAAAACAGAGGAGCGACATTTCGCCACAACTGCGCGGAGCACTTGACTTTATGCAGGAAGCCAGACAGTGGGACATTGTACGAAAAAAGTCAGCAAACTCGGCACGGATACATGAACATGATTGCAGCTTCCAGGCAGCTCCGGTTCGAGCATATGCCTTGAGTTGCACATAGCTCCAACGCACGCAAGCACACACACACACACACACACACACACACACACACACACACACACACACACACACACACACACACACACACACACACACACACACACACACACACACACACACACACACACACACACACACACACACACACACACACACACACACACACACACACACACACACACACACACACACACACACACACACACACACACACACACACACACACACACACACACACACACACACACACACACACACACACACACACACACACACACACACACACACACACACACACACACACACACACACACACACACACACACACTTTGTATTGTATTATTGTCTTCGTACGCTTTTAACACACCATCGTAGCGATGGCGATGTTTCAGGTGACTGATCAGGTTCGAAGTATTAGGGAGTGCTGGATTTGTGAAGAACTCCCCTCTTCCTAAACCACTAATACCACAGTACTGGCAAAACGGGAGGAGCCGAGTGAAAAACAAGCGCCCCTCATCCCAATCCACCCACACCTCAGTATTCTTTCTTTTTTTTTAATCCAAAAAATATATTGTATATTATCGGGGCTATTAATACTGGTATCGGGTTTATCGGGATGACGTCATAATTCCTAATATCGAACCGATAATTATCGTGCATCCCTAGTATTCAGTATTGTATGAACATGTTTTAATTGGGGGGTGGATGTCACATCCTCTAGGGGGGTCCGGGGGTATGAACCTAAAACACACATATGAAAAAGATCGGTTTACATTTTAATAATCAAATAAGTATGTGAACATAACCAATAACCTACCATAGCCAATAACAAATAAATGTGACTTATTTTATTTTTGTTGTTCATTTATATCTTCTTTTACCTTAACATTTATTTATTTATTTATGCATATTTTTGTATCTCTCCAACTTTAAACGATATTTTTGGTTCACTGTCCTATAGTATACATTGGAATGATTTCAAACCTGTTTTTATTTATCCTAATAATTATAAAGGAGTGCCTTGGAAATATGTGTTTACACAATTTGTAAACACATATTTGATTGAGACCCACTGAGATAACTTAGACTAAAATAACTATCTAAACACTCAAGAGTCCCTAACCTCACCTGAGCTGTTTATCTCTCTCAGTCTGAGAGCAGAGGACTCTCCCTCCACCTTGTTGTTGAAACAGCTCCTTATGTCTTTTAGAGCGGCTAGCTAACCAAATGCTAACAACAAAAATACAAGTAACAGGTGCGTGCTCTCTCTATCTCTCTTTCTCTCTCTCTCTCTCTCTCTCTCTCTCTCTCTCTCTCTCTCTCTCTCTCTCTCTCTCTCTCTCTCTCTCTCTCTCTCTCTCTCTCGTGCCATACATACACACACCCTCCCGAGCTTGAATGACACAGAGACCAATCGAGGGCTTTGATTTATGATCGGTATTTAATTTTTTTTATTTAACCAGATAAAAAGCATTGAGATAAAATCTCATTTGCAATGCAGCAACGTTACACATAACACAAACATATAAAATACAGAGAACATAACTAAGAAAACAAAAGACAAAAAAGCAGTCGCTACATTGTGCACATTAGGACAGTAAGAAAGGTACACTACTTATTACTGCAAGAGCAGCTGGTGGTAAGGACCTCAGACAACTTCAACTTAAAACATTAGAGATGTCCCGATCCGATCACGTGATCGGGGATCGGAGCTGATCACGTGATTTTTAAAAGATCGGAATCGGGAGAAAAAGATCGGGGATCGGGAATCTTTTTTTTTTTTTTAAATAATTTTATTTAATGTTACAAAACAAAAATGACCATGTTCACGTCTTAAAGTCATCCTGAGGCCTTAGTTTTGGTTTAAAATTACTACTAATTACTATTTAATCGCGATTAATCGCATGATTGTCCATAGTTAATCGCAAAGTGTGTGTGTGTGTGTGTGTGTGTGTGTGTGTGTGTGTGTGTGTGTGTGTGTGTGTGTGTGTGTGTGTGTGTGTGTGTGTGTGTGTGTGTGTGTGTGTGTGTGTGTGTGTGTGTGTGTGTGTGTGTGTGTGTGTGTGTGTGTGTGTGTGTGTGTGTGTGTGTGTGGTGTGTGTGTGTGTGTGTGTGTGTGTGTGTGTGTGTGTGTGTGTGTGTGTGTGTGTGTGTGTGTGTGTGTGTGTGTGTGTGTGTGTGTGTGTGTGTGTGTGTGTGTGTGTGTGTGTGTGTGTGTGTGTGTGTGTGTGTGTGTGAGGTGATGGATTGTTGGAGCTATATGCAACTCAAGGCATATGCTCGAACGGGAGCTGCCTGGACGCTGCAATCATGTTGCGCGCACTATCCGTGCTTAGTGTGCTGACTTTCGGTACAATGTCCCACTGTCTGGCTACCTGCATAAAGTCAAGTGCTCGGCGAAATGTCGCTCCTGTTTTCATTGAAACAGCTCCTTATATCCGTTAGCGCAGCTAGCTAGCACCAGATGCTAACAACAGCAATACACGTAAGGTATGCCTCGCTCGCTCGTGCCACACCCTCCCGATGGCCAGTCGGTGCCTGCCGGTGAGCGTGGAAGTGTGGTCTGGAACAAGCGGGCGGCAGGAGCGGGGCTGTCAGCATCAGCTTGTAGAATGTATTTTAAACTTGATGCTCTCTGAAACTACGGGGCGGCCGAGGACAAAAAATACACATGCGTTAATCGCGTTAAAATAATTAGTGGCGTTAATTTTTTTTTCCGTTAACTTGACAGCCCTAAAAATTACACAACATTATGTATGTGTTGCTTCTTTTGGGCTTGTTTTCATAGACCTGGTTACTTATTTCTCTCAAATCTGGCAACAGAGTCGGCAGAGCGCAGTGTCTAATAGTAGCAGTAAGCTAACGAGAGGCTACGTTCAGCTGGTGACTCGGGAGTCGTCACAGAGAAAATGTCAGCAGTTTGGAAGTATTATAAAATTGAAAGCGAAGGCAGTGTAACAGCCAGATGCAATGTTTGCAAGAAGGAGGTTCCGCGTGGTACATTCAACACGACCAATCTTATACACCACCTGAGAAACAAACACCAACAACAACACGGCGAGTACACGAGGGCTGTACCCGAATATTCGTTCGTTGGAGTACTATTCGGGTTTCAATTTCGTTATCCGGAAATTCGTTTTGTTTGTTTTTTCATTTTTTCCCCCGTTTTTTTTTTTTCAAATGTATTGAAATCTCCAATATCAAGGTAAGAGCTTGTGCCTCTTCGGGAGGTGCTAACACTTAACCATACACGTTATCGTTTACTTTCTCCGTCTTTATATGTAGATATTACTTTTCTCCGTTAATCTCCGTCACGTTGTTTCCAAAGCAACAACAACTTCCTGTCAACAGCGCTACCTCTCCTTCAAAATAAAAGCATGTCCACAAATAGGAAGCCAAGCCAAATTACACTTAAGACATATACAACTGCAACGAAAGTAACAAACACAATGCGATATCCTTTTCAATTTCAAAGAACACAAATTGGGTTACATTAACAAATAACTATAAAACAACAATACTGTAGAATAACAAAATGAATGCCGTGAATACACCGAAACACACGTGTTGAAGTGGTTCGCTGCTGATTACTATTGAATTGTGTTACTACAGTAAGATGGAAATATAATACTTTGTTTATTCATGTTATGTTAAGCTGCTGTTGTTCATTGCATTATTACTAGACTAGTTAGTCTTAAGGCTAGAATTCTGCACTAAGCCACGTTTTTATTTTATTATTTGTCACTGAATGTGAACTTGTGAAGCTAGTCAAGCTACCTCTTTCCAGTAGTTATTTTTGTTTTGTTACTGCATTATCTGCACTCAATTTGTTTACATGGTTATTTTGTGGTGGACCACTGATAAGCTTTATTTTGTTATGATCCAATGCTGCACAACTGAACTGATCCAATGTTGCTGTGAAAAAAATAAGCTATATCCATGTTGGATAGAATGGATAGTTGGGTACTGTCATTTAAATAAAAAAAATAACCTTAAGGGACAACTTGAATGCTTTTTTTCTTTTTTTTCTCTTAATGCATTGCATAAAGATCGGATCGGGAAAAATCGGTATCGGCAGATTGTCAAAATCAAATGATCGGAATCGGATCGGGAGCAAAAAAAGGAGATCGGGACATCCCTATAAAACATGCTTTTGAGACAAGTGCCCTCAGTTTGAGGCGAGATTGAAGGTCATTCTAAGACCAAGGACCATAATAAAAAAAGACTCCTTTTCCCAGCCTCAGTCCGCACAGCAGGAACCTGGAACCGTATCCAGGCACTGGATCTGAGGTTGTAAGAGTCACATACTGGAGCAAATCTGGCACATATGTACAGTGGAAGCTTACCTAAAATGGCTTTATACATTAATAAAAATCAATGCTGCATCCTACGCATACTAAGTGAGGACCATCCACAGTTAGGCTATACAGTTTGCAATGATGAGTCCTATAGGGTGCATTTGATATATGACCCAGTCTACCAGACTGGGTAGACTGGGTCAAGTTTGGCCAAAACAGTGGGACAGGCAAATCTATAAATGGTATCACCGTAGTCCAGCTGGGACAGGAATAAGCCAGAGACCAACCTTTTACGGGATGAAGTTGAAAAACAACATTTAAGTCTGTAAAGGAAGCCAAGAGTGCATTTCAATTTCTTTGATAAAACTTCAATGTGATGTTTAAAGTTCAGATTACTGTCCAACCAAAAGCCAAGATATTTGTAGGTATCGACGAACTCAACAGAGACGCCATCGAGGGTGTCAATGGAGAGGCAAGAGGACGCTGACTTGGGAGCAAAAAGCATTGCTTTGGTTTTCTTACTGTTCAATAGTAGTTTAGAATCAAGAAGTGTATGCTGCAGCGTGATAAAATTGGATTTTAAATTGGAAACGGCCATATCCAGAGAAGGAGCACATGAGTATACAATAGTGCAGGGGTATTCAACTAAAATTCAACGAGGTCCAGTTAGAGAAAATCTCCCCATGCCAAGGTCCGGAACTTCAAAATGTCTAACTTGCTTTATGAATTAGTGTGATTATATATTGAAATAGCCTGTAGCTTTATCAACGTCTGCATGTAATCAACAACTGACTGCCAAGAAAGTACAATTCAAAAACAACAATATTTATATACATTTTGTCAATTAACATTGAACTACACAGATATACAGTAAAATACTGTGGATATGTGTAATGTTCCTCTCGGGCTGCATTTAAAAATTAAATAGAGAAAATAAATAAAATAGCTTTTGAAAATGTGTGCATCTCAAAAGTGCTTAATTTTAGATAAATAAAATAAAGTGTAGCAGCAGCTTGAGGTTTTCTTTGTTAACCGTTTCACATCATGAATTAACTGTTTCAGACGATTATAGAACAATATCAGTCTTTCTTTACACATCATAACAATTGAACAGTTTTAAAGTTTATCTTTCTTTCCCTCTTATATTGCAGTCCCTCACTCACTTTTTTGTATTCAGTGCGAGAATTGAGCTGGAGCTTGTCCTGCCAGGAGTTTAAATCTGGGCTGAAATGGTGTCAGGGCCATTCTCATACGACCTGCAGGTGCTCATTGGTTAGCCTCGGTTAGCCTGCACTGGAACGATATTTATTTGTTGTGACCTCAGTTCTGACTTGAGAGGGAATGTTTGGTCAAACACTTTGTGTTTTGTCTCATCGTGGTGTTTTGGCACTTTTAATGAACGCCACGGTCTCTGAATAAATGAGACACACTGGCTCTGTGCTCCCAGTGGGCAGGAGGAACATGAATGAGTCCGTCCACTCAGGGTTAAAAGCTCCGTTCTCACTGTCCACTTTCCTCTTCTTGGAGAGCGCCATGTGTAATTATTTGTCTCTCCCTGTCTGCTGCTAACACGCCTGTTCACTCTCCTCTCTGCTTCTCTCCCTGTATCGCTAATTATTCTCTTCACACTTTCCTCTCCGCTTCTCTCTGCCGCGCTCTTGTCTCTTCTTCTGTGTTTCTCTCCCTTTATCGCTCACTCGTCTCTTTCGCCCCCTGTCGGCGGCAGTTAAAAGAGAATCGCCCCGTCAAAATTGAAATCTCCTATTAATGTATTGATTATAGTTTCGGGCCCGTATAGGTCTGTTGCCGACCCCTGCAATAGTGTCATCAGCATACATATGATAGGTAGAAAATTGCATCTGATTACAAATATTGTTTACATATAATAAAAAGAGCAAAGGCCCCAAAATAGATCCCTGTGGAACTCCCTTCTCCAAGGTGTCTGGCTCAGAGACAGTACTACCCAACCTGACGCATTGAGTACGGTCGGTTAGATAACTCTGAAACCAGCAAATGGCATTATGACCGAAACGAGATATCAACATAACATTAGACATAATGTGGTGATCTACAGTGTCAAATGCTTTGGCAAGGTCAATAAACAATGCAACACAAACAGATTTTTTATCCAAAGCAGCCTTAATATCGTCTAAGACTTTCAGACTGGCAGTCACAGTACTGTGCTTTGATCTGAATCCAGATTGCATAGGGTTAAGGATGTTGTGTGAATTTAAAAAAAGTTTTAGCTGAGTAGAAACTAGGGACTCAAGAATCTTTGATAACACAGAAAGATTTGAGATAGGACGATAGTTATTTAACTCAGTGGGATCACCAGCTTTCAAGAGGGGCGATACCACAGCTGGCAGTCTGTGAGTGGACAGGAAGAGATTAAAAATATCAGTTACTGGTTGTGCTATAATCTGAGCTGCAATTTTTAAAAAGAACGGGTCGAGGGCCGTCAGGCCCGGCAGACTTTTTAGGGTCAATTGAATGCAAACCCTGTAAGACTTCAGAGACCGAGAAATAAGCTAAATCAAAAACAGGGGAGTTCATCTCTTGACTAGGGCTGTGAGTATGACCATTTAGAGAGTCTTGACTTTGCTCATCAAAAATGTGACCAGCCTTTTTGAAGTCAGCATTGAAAGCATTAGACATACCACCTGAATCTGAAATAAAAGAATCACTGACCTTCAGTTTTTGTGGGAAACTAGAAACCTTCTTGTTCTGAAGTAATTTAATTGTTTTCCAGAACTTAGAATGGTCATTAAAACAATCAGTGGTTAAGCTCAGATAGTAATCAGCTTTAGCTTTTTTAATAAGGGCTGAACATTTATTTCTGAGGACACGAAAAAGAAGCCAGTCATCACTAGTGTTAGACTTTCTAGCTAAGGACCATTGCTTATTTCTATCATGAATTAGATCAGATAATTCTCAGGGCTCGACATTAACGACTGCCCGATGGCCCGGGGCCATCTAGTATTTAGCTCGGGCAATGAAGCCTCACCTGCTGGTTGCCCGATAGGGCAATCTATTATGCCAGTATCATGCAGCTCGCGGATCCAGTAATGAGTGACCCGATAGTGAAACTAAACATATCTATAACTAGTTTAGGTAGTTTGAGAGGTAATTCAAATAGCTACGTGTGATATTCTAACCTGAAGTGTGTGTGTTGTCCGCTCACCGCTGCATGTGATCATGCAGAGCTGCGTGTCGACTCGTCAGTCAGCAGCAGCTGATCTCTCTCTCCCGTCAGATTAGACTTCACTCGCGTTTATGTCCATATCAATCAGATCCAGCTAGTTCTAGCTAATGATATGACTACCTGCTTATTAAAATACACCTAAACAATAAGTGTCGCTATGCAACTGGGTGAGGCCACAAAGTATAGCGCAGCATTATGCATTTGTTTACATGCCCACCGGAACCCCGAGGCATTACCAACAGATCAACGCACAATCAACCCATACAGGACATCTCTTTCTCCACATTAAGTGTTAGACATTAGAATTGACTATTCTTGTCTGTCACATACTCTTCTTGTCTGTCACATAAGTGGCTTAACTGAAGCGGTATTGCGCTAAAGGGAAATTATTTTGACCGAAGAGATTTAGATTTGCCGGCTAACGGGAACTCTGACGTTGCCATTTTGTGTGCTTCGCGGATGCGCTCGGCTCCTCTCGACTGCTGCTCGGGTCTGCTCGGTCAGCTTCCGGATGAGGAGGCATTCGTTCGACCAATTTACAGTAGATAGAATTACAAACATTTTTAACAGGGGCCATAATAGTGTAGATAATGTTTGTTTTGGCAGTTATAACTGAATGTAATGTTTTCTACTTTTTTACATCTGGGAAGGCCTTTGCCTTCATCAGATGGAAAGTGTCTTGACCAACAACTTAAGTATTTCTTATAGCTATGCAGGGCATGCAAGCGAGCACACACAAACAAGAACAAACAAACAGACAAGTGAAATTAAGAATACAATTGAAATTGTACAATATAATATTGTGGTGGTTCATCTTATAATTCAGTCTAGAGAATCTACCAGACAGCATCTAAGACCTGCAAAAATCTAAATTTTCTAGGGGGAGGCCCCCCAAACCCTTCGTGCCATTTCGTCCGCGCGCATTTTTCAGGGCAATCTCTATTGGGCTCAGGGCCATCTGTAAATTCGCTTAGATGGCCCACAGGGCCATCTCCCAAAATCCTTAATTCTCTGCCTTGTGATAGGAAGACATTTATCATTCAATTCAATTCGATGTTACTGTAAAAGTGGAATTTTGGTCTGGAAACATATGGGTTGAAGCGGTCTTTATTGGTTCAGTTTGATCTTAGGCACAGAAACCTCTCAGATTGTGACTGAAACAATATTAATTTACTTTTTGTTGTCCTTGTCCAAGCGTAGCTTTGCTCCGTAGTTCCTATCTGAAAGAAATGAAACCCTGCAACCAGCCAGCATGAGTTAAGTAAGACTGCAGAGAATGTGAGTCGATATTGAGATGACATTTTCTTTACATAAAAACAGTGTATTAGCGTATTATCCTATTAGCAGAAGTTAGCAGGCTTGCTAGACTGCTTGCCTAATGTTCATAAGCACGAGTTCACTACATTATCTTCTGCAGTTTGTCCTGTTGTCACCCTCAGTCGGCTATTCTTTCAGGCCTACTTCAATGTCACAAGGCACAGGAAGTTAATGATTAACTTACCAAGAAACAAGTAACTAAATCTTTGTCACAATAACATGAGAGAAAATGGATGGGCTTGCTAGCTTGTAAGCTAATGTAGCTAACTCTTGATGCTAGCCAATTGTGGTTGGACAGCATGTCATTATTTAGGGCTTTATAATTTTACGATATGCAGGAAACACAAACAAAATATTGACATTTATTGCTAAAATTAAGTTATCTAATATATTGGAATTTGCTAAAAATGTGGATTCTATTTTAATTTTCCTCATAATGCCTTAATAAAGACGAATGAAAAGACATACGCTGCAAAGTTTTCGTGTCGGTTATCAAAATATCTGTTTCTCTTCTCGGTTTTTTAAGGGCTCCGCACAACAAATGTGTGGGCTGGGTTTTGGCTCCTGCAATTCTTCAGAATTATTTTTGAAACACATCCTTAGTTGTTTTAATGAACATAATTAATTGATAATCATTAAATAGCATATCTGAATATTAAATGTTGAAATTGTTTACATGTCATTTATCCACCTCATGAATGAACCCTATTTCTGATGACGATGTGCTTAACCCTCTGGAGTCTAAGGGTATTTTCTCGATTTTTAGATGTTTTCTTAAATCACCTTTTAAATGTATTTCTTCTAACATGGCACCCCATGTGTTACATATCAAAATGTTCAGCACAATCTCTGGTATTGCTATATATGCAAATTACTCACCTTAGAGCACCGTTTGATGAGATAAGAGATAAAGATAAAGCTTAAAATTTGACAAAGATAAAGAGATAAGAGATAAAGCTTTTCGGAAAATCTTCAAAACTCTTGTGAAAACACAAATTTACTCATGTGATCGAATTGTTTTGGTGTTTTAGATTTGGTTACCAAAGTCTTAGGATCACAAAAGCAGTGAAATATTTGAATTACACTGTATATAAATGTGTTATTCATGTCTAAAATGAAAAAAATTCAATTCGAATTTTGAGTAAAACGTGTTTATCACTTTACTTTCACCACAGCAGGGACTGAGATACATTAGGACTGAATAATGACTTCATATTACATACCAAGGTTCATGTGATGTGTACAAATACAAATTGAGCATTCAACCTTTTTTTCAACCAACAATTTATTATAAATATGTTTTTTTCAACCAACTATTTATATAAATATAAGAAACTGGAAAATATAACTATTTACAAAATTGAACATCAGAACTTTCAACCAACTATTCATTATAAATGTCAAGACAGTGTCAAGGTCTTTGTCTGTCTTCCAAGACAGTGGGTCTGGCTGCTGTGTAGGTGGGTGTGATGGTGCATGGTCTGCTGTGTACAAGTGCTATACGAGACCTCCATGAGACCTCCTTGCTGGCTGGGTTGAAGGTGATGGCTGTGGTGGAGCCTTTGTGCTGAGGTGTATCTTGACCTGGTGGCAGACGCAGATGGAGGTGGAGGCAGCTGTAGTGATGCTGGTCTGCTGGTCCTTGGTGGTGATGGCTCTGGTGAAGGCCCTTGAGCCACAGTAGATCTTGACCTGGGGGCAGGTACAGATGGATGTTCTGGCTGCTGGATAAATGCCGCCACCTGTGGGCCACTAGGCCCAGACAGCTGTGAAACATCTCTTTAAAACAAATTAAAATGTAGGACAATAATTACAACTAATTTCATTGAAATAAAGTTCAAGTAAAATATTGCTCAAGCACAAATAACAATGCACACATAAAAAGAAAGTTTGGGAGGTTGGAGAAGGAGTCTCTCTCTCTCTCTCTCTCACACACACACACACACACACACACACACATACATACATACATACCAGGGTTTCCGTTAGCCGGTAATTACCGGTTTTTAGCTGGTAACATTTATAAAAAACCGGTAAATTCAAAACCTGACGGTCAAAATGTCTGGTAATAATTAGGGAGGCTCTGATCGATCGGCCGCCGGTCATTATCGGCCGATATTCACTCTTAATAGTTTGATCGGTGCTCTCTATAAAGGCCGATCAGGAGAGCTGGATCTGATCGATATGGACATAAACGCGAGTGAAGTGTAACCGGACGCGAGAGAGAGATCAGATCAGCTGCTGAGTCTGACCGAGACACGCAGCTCTGCAGGATCACCTGAAGCCCCGCCCTCTGTTTAGCGCGCTGCAGGAGCTGCTTGAGAAACTGACGGGCTGTCAGGAGAGAGGGGAAAAGAGAGGATCCGTTTCTCCCGTGTTATTATTCAAAGTTGATGTAAACTTCTGAATAATGTACGTTATCTACTACAAGTAGTTTGTTTGAATGTAATAATTATGTTGTTTGTTGTTTGTGGAATCATTTATTGAAAAATTAATCTGAATTGTTTCGATCTGTTACGATTATAAACTGAAGCAATATAAAAATGAGCCCGTGAACTGAGTTTTAAACATCAGCAATGCATATCTGCTCATAGTCCGGTAAATTACCTGCTTACGGAAACTCTGCTACACAACTCTTATTATTATTATTGAAATATGACCGGTAAGTTTCAAATTTGTCCGGTAAAATAAATTCTGCCCGGACATTTGACCGGCGAGAAAAAATCCTAGCGGAAACCCTGATACATACATACATACATACATACACACACACAGGTATTTCCAGTTACTTTACATTCAGTATAAAATCACATATACACAGGCTACAGATGTAGCGCTTCATTTCAGACGCCCACCCGTGCGGGTCCGTGATCAGCACGGGGTGGGCCCCTGCTGAAAAGGAAAACCCCCCTGCAGGACTTGAAACGCCCCCTTGATAAATACATTTAATTATAATGAAACCAGCTGCAATGGATCATGGATCCACCAGGGGGAGCCATGAAAAGCGGCCACACTGGAACTCATGTGAAGTAAACAGCTGATCTACAGGTATCCGTAGGTATATAGCGGATATTTGTTAAGATCCATATGTCACAGATAGGATCATATTCTGTGCTAAATAAGAGACATGTAATCATTTACTAAACATCACCATGTTTTTATTTAACAAAATAATGTTTAATTCACGTTGGCGTAAGTACAAAACCATCGCTATGTTTTTAGATCAGGAAATGCATCCAGGCTCAAACAAACGATTTTCAATCATCATCCTCACGATCATTTAATGTATCATATGTTCGCGAGTTGAAATGAATGCACTAAATTTAATCCACGTGAGTTTACAACAACAAAAATAATCGCTTTGTTTTTATATCACATCCGACCGGAGGAAAATGCAGCGGCTCTCACTACCGATCATCCTAATCCCACGGGCAAACAATAATATGTACCGTGTTAATAGTTTACTGTATTATTAGTGTCTAATATTACTGGAGATTTCGGAATGGTACTGGATTTTTATTTATTGTATCGGCTTCATATCGCAATATATTCCCGAAGTCTGAAATGCAAAAATGTCCCACATTAGGGCAATTCACCCTACATTTAATCATTCAAACAAAATCATATTTCGTTTCTTTTTAACGAAATAAATGTGGTTTAATCCACATAATTTACTGTGTTAATTGTTTATTGTAGTATTGTGCACATTACTGTTCGCTGCTTGTTGCACCTGGTTAGAAGCTAAACTGCATTTCGTTGTCTCAGTACCTACAATATGTGCAATAACAATAAAGTTGAATCTAATCTTGAGCAGGAACAAATGTATTTAGGCTACTTAGTACATATCTGACATAAACGATTAAACACATTTGTGCATTCTTTAAACCGAGTCAAGCCGAGTCCGGAGGTGGCGGCACATTAAAGTGTGCACCTGATTGTTTAACTTGAAGGTGCCTGATGACATTTAATCATTCAAACAAAATCATATTTCGTTTATTTTTAACGAAATAAATGTGGTTTAATCCACATAATTTAGGCCTACTGTGTTAATTGTTTACTGTAGTATTGTTTAACTTGAAGGTGCCTGATGTGAACATTTGCAGAAGAACTCTAGCTTGAATGGCCTTTGTATGTATACAGTAGGCCTACAGTATAGCCCAACCATGTACACCTTCCTTTTTTCCCATCCAAAGTTTGAATTGGATAAAGGTAATGGTTATCGATGGTGCTTTTATAGCCTATTGTATAATAACTGTGTAATTTATATTGCTTTTCAAATGCATATATGGCCACCCATTTACACGGCTCTTCCCGTCAAGAATATGAATAGAACTTAGTTAGATCACTTTACATTTCTGCAAATACATTTTTAATAACACACGTCTCCCCACGTCTCCCCGTCCCGAAAATGATAAATAAAATAAAAAGAGGAAACAATTTTCAAGTTCAGTTTTCAACGTTTTATTTAAAATAACTGACATAACAGACACCATATGTAGGCCTATCCCCTGCGGAAACCAGGACGAGCTATTTCGGGATCTGTTTTTCGGGGGCTCCTCAGTCTCTCATTTACCCGGCTCCTGGTCTTATGCCACTGGTCAATGTTCCGATTTGGGAACCAATTGGAAACATAGGACTCAATCTTTTTCAACCTCTTGACGGGAAAAAAGGAAGGTGTAAATGGTTGAGTGATGAATAAACAGTGAGGAGGGGTACAGTATGAATACACTAGATATACACAGCAGCCCAGCCCGTGAGCAGTATGAACACCAATGAGCGCTCAGCTCGAGATGCCAGCGAGTCGAGAGAGAGAATGATATCTGCATTTTCTCTTTTGGTTTGATTAGGACACATCCTGGGGATTTGTGTACAAACATTGACCAGACCGTTCACCAGCCCCCACCCTCCATGTTGCCTATGCTGTCCTGTGTTGCGAACTCTTTGTTTAAAACGAATTGGCCATCGGAATGTGTGGAGGAATTCTCCCAAGGGTCATATTCCACAGCTCTCCCCCCCCCCCCACGCCCCCACTCCTGTGATCTCCCATCCCCCAGTCTTTAGGTTTGTGTTAGCATATTTCTATTACGTAATTCATACTGGTCCTCTCACGCACATACATTCTCCTTACAGTATACATACATAGGCTTTATGAGTCCGTGTATCTACGGACCATTTGTTTTTCTTTATTAAAAAAGTAAACGGAAGAGCGTCTGAGAGGCGTTTTTGCCCTTTTGCTTTTTACCTTACTAAATGGTCTAATGGTCAGTGGAGCGAGGGGGAGGCCCGCGAAACTCGTGGAAGTGATTTCAAAACAAAAAGCACTCGTTTGCGGAACAAAGAAAACGGCCAAGACACACATTGAGTCCAGAAAATGAATGTTATTAAGGGCTGTAAATATAATAAGCCTGTGTCTAAAATTGACAACAGGCTTATTATATTTACAGCCCTTAAGATACACTTTTGTGTTTAACAGCTGACCACCATGACATACTTTTATTTTAGTAGATTTTGCATGAGAGCAAAATGTAAATTATATGAATATGAGAACAAAATGCATGAATGTGTGAGTGACAATATATGAATGTGTGCATTGAAATATGATAATATGAGAGCAAAATGTATGAATGTGTGAGTGTAAATATATACGTGTGAGAGTGAAAATGTATGTATGTAAAAGAGAATATATGTGTGTAAGAGTGAAAATATGCCGCATTTTGAATGTCCGATAGTCCACCATTTCCACCGGAAATATCAAACATTTAATAAAAGTGAAAAACAATGAACAAGACTTAACGTATTCATCATAATTAATTATATTTATTTCATTTGGATGTAGGATTTTTGACTTTATTTAGAGCAGCTTCTACTATATGAACATTTTGTAAAAAATGTAAAAACAGATTTTGAAAATGATATTATTTTTCATATAGGTAACACAAACATACACAACGAAACCATTTAAAAGCTGGAAATATATACATGGGATGTCACTATGATAATGTGAAAGTTTGATTGAGGTATTATGGGATTTCATTCTGATAATGCAAAAGTGTTATTATAAATATAATACAAATATATATATATATATATATATATATATATATACTAGGGGTGTAACGGTTCACGAACATTTCGGTTCGGTACGTACCTCGGTTTTTAGGTCACGGTTCGGTTCGGTACGTTTTCGGTACAGCAGAACAAATTATCACAAAACATAACATATTTTTTTTAAATTATTATTAAACTGTGAATAATGTATTCACTCAAATAAATACAAAATAAAATAAACATTAAGGTGCAGCATTTCGATGAACTGAAATAATCTGTATTTGAACTTTACTGTACTAGTACTCACAAAACATAAAATATTAGTTTTGGGTTTTTAATTATTATTAAACTATGAATATTCACTCAAATAAATATAAAATAAACATTAAGGTGCAGCTTTTCGATGAACTGAAATAATCTGTATTTGTACTGTACTAGCACCTAAGCAGCCAGTTTGACATTAGGACTTGCTTGTCATTGTATTTTCATGTTTTTTTAAAGAAAGATGAACTTGTCCACATTGCTTGCCGAAAGGGCAGATCAGCTGGCACTAACAATGTCTCCTGCTGTGGAGAACACCCTCTCGCTAGGGACAGAGGTAGTAGCAGATACAGCCAGGTAGCGCTTTGCTAACTTGGCAACATAAGGATATTTGCCGTTTGTAATAGCTTTGGCTCGGTCTGAAGCATTTAAGGAGGCTTAAATGCTAGTGGGAGTTGGGTTTGCACTTCAGTCTTTTGGTACCGGTGATATTCACGTTCGGGTGATGCCTTTTCAAATGAGTGTGCAAGTTTGATGTATTGCCAGCCACGTAACCAATTTTAGTTGAACAATGCCGACAAACAGCTTTGGTTCGGTCCACCTGTCTTTGTCCGTCATCCTTGTACGTAACTGCGAAACCAAAATGTTCCCAAACCGGAGACTTCAATGATGCTGGAGGATTTTCGAGCTCAACTTTATCTGCGTTCGCCATTTCGCCAGTTCCTCAAATTACTGACTACATTTGAACGCATCCCTCTGACCAGCTCGTCCAATGAAATGACTTGCTCGCTCCAACACAATGGGAGCAAATTACTCTGAATGCTGCGACGCAGCACCTGAGATTACTTCCAAGAAGTTGTTCACGTTCTCAATTTTTTACGTTTAACGTTATATTCGTTCGGTACACACGTGTACCGAACCGAAGGGCCCGTACCGAATAATTTCGGTACGGGTACCGTTACACCCCTAATATATACACATTATGTACAAAAATCTGTTTTTTCTGTCTTTATCTGTGCCGCGCTTCAAAGCGGTTTCTGTCAACTACGACACAGAGGGCAACATCACAGGTTCCTCCTCCTCCATGTCAAAAAACAAGCTTAAAGCTTGACTCACGTTCAGAGTTCTCTTCATCATAGTTGAATCTTCAAAACTCTAAATCTATCTAACTATATCTAAATTCTCAATGTTTGTCTGTCACTTTACTTCAATTGCAGTCTCCCGCCGCCTCTCTTCGTCTCCCGCCGCCTCTCTTCGTCTCCCGCCGCCTCTCTTCGTCTCCCGCCGCCTGTCTTCGTATATCTTCGTCTCTCTCCATTTCCCGCCGTCTCTCTTCGGTTCCCGCCGTCCTCTTCGTCTCTTTTCGTATCACTCCGTTTACCTGATTACTTCACCCCCTCCCTGGTAAATACATCCTGTTGAGCAGAATCTACAGTTTCCAGTATTTTTTGTTTCGTAAAATGATAAAATACGGCGAAGATATTAAAATATGTGCTTCCATTATTCATACTTCTGAAATATATCTGTATTAACTTTATATCATCGTATGTCCGTGTTTATTGGGTCTTTTTGCATGAAACAAATACTGGCATATAGTTTCAAGCCAGTACTTTCGACAGAAATACACATATACATCCTGTTGAGCAGGATCTACAGTTTCCAGTATTTTCCGTTTCGTAAAATGATCAAATACGGCGAAGATATTCAAATATGTGCTTCCATTTTTCATACTTTTGAAATGTATTAAGTTTATATCATCGTATCTCCGTGTTTACTGGGTCTTTTTGCATGAAACAAAGACTGGGATATAGTTTCAAGCCAGTACTTTCGACAGAAACACAGGGCAATGTTGTCCGGACTGTTGTTTTTATGCGGCACCGGCTTGAACAGGTCATGTGATCTGATCACGCCGGCGTGATGGTCGACTCCAAAGGGTTAATATTAAATACATATAAGTATTTTTACAACTTGTATTTAGAAATACTCTGTTGTAATTATTGATGCATACATGTGTTCATCCATTCAATGTGGCATCTGCTATAATGGGGTTAATGTATGATATTACTTAATAATACAATACATTATAAT
This sequence comes from Pseudochaenichthys georgianus, assembly GCF_902827115.2. Lineage (NCBI taxonomy): Eukaryota > Metazoa > Chordata > Actinopteri > Perciformes > Channichthyidae > Pseudochaenichthys > Pseudochaenichthys georgianus. The sequence goes on along the minus strand of NC_047521.1, from coordinate 14,627,317 downwards.
ATATGATATGATAATTACATTTTAGTTTTATTCATTTCTTATTTCATAGTTTCTCATTATTATTATTTTTATCGCTCATCTTATTTTTGATTTTATTAATCTGTGTGAATCTGTGCTGTCCTGTTTTTCACTCTCACTCTGTTACTGATTGAACTACTGAATTTCCCCACGGGATTAATAAAGGTCCATCTTATCTTATCTTAATGTATAAGTTGATTTACTTCAATCTACTGTACTGTGTAAAAACACCCCAACAATATTACAAGAAATATACTGCATAAAATAAACTATATACTTTATTTGATCTAAAATATTGATGTTTTTTCATTATAGTAGCTTGTGAAAACCATACAGTAACAAATAAGTGATTAAATGCTACAGTATTCAGCAAACACAACTGCAGAGCTGCAAACATTGAAACAGACTAAGTTCTACAACACCCAGTTGTCTTTGTGTATTTTGTGAATGAAGCGCCATCTCATGGTTAAATCCTGTAATTGAACAAATGGAGAAATTGGGCAACGCCCTCTAGCAATTTGGCAACACCCCCAGCCACTGGCATCCGCTGGGCTTTTGACTGGGACACACCCATTTGAGTCTGATCTGGAGTGCTACATCTGTACATCTGATTACAAAGTCTCATCTGTACAGAACAGTATGATAAAAATAATCGATGGCAAAAACATGTCACTGTAAATGTCTCTGTTGTGGGACGAATAAATGATTAATTTAATCATCTACACATGTAATCTCACTTTTACACACCAAAATAACGTTAACACAGAGTAAAACGTTTGCTAATGGAGAGTCTATTTTGTCCCAATAAAAAGTTCATGACTCTCGATAAAAAATATATATCAATATACCTATTGTTCATTTTCGCGGTATTTCCCACACATTGCCAGTACACTATTACTGTAATATTTACACCTACCCATGTCCAAATGGATCCTTGTTGTTGTCTTTGTATTCTTCTTCTTCAGAAGAGTTGAAAACTTCAGGTTCTGAGGCTCTATCTTCACTGCTGCTAGCGAAAAAAATCTCTAGCGAAGTCGGCAACTGTAAAGTTTTTTTTAGCCATTTTCTCTGTCTCTCTCTCTCTCCCCTCACAGACGTAAACTGATGGGAGACACGTGGTTTATGTTTTGTTTACTTGGTGGGTAGGTCCTTAGTGATTTCTCGATGTCCATTGGTCATTTCAGACCATGATGGCTGCCGGCCGAGATTTCCTTGACGGACACACGAATCCACCAATCCCACACAGTAAAGTCAAGCTGCTTTGATATATTGGCTGCTGTGCCCTGGTTACAGTCTCACAGGAGATACCACTGGAAAGCTACTCTTCCAGCGATTCCGCGGATATCTGAATCATATTTCTACTCCTTATAATCGAAAATATATGATTTAATTACGTAAAATTATGCGCACCTGGACGCGCCGGCGCGTCCACCGACACCAGAGGGTTAAACTGTAAACACAGATTACACAGAATTTAAAATATAAAACGGATTTCATAGGGCCTTCATTAATGACCTGTATTTTATGACACTGCATGATGAACAGTTTTGCGTGAGATGCTCTTGTCTGTCAGCTTGGTAGCTTGTTACTCACTATAGTGTTATTTTTCAGTTATCCATGAAAAGCAACACCAAGGGAAACGGTAATACTCAACAAAATGTAGGATATGGGTTTGGCATTTTCTGGAGAAACACTTGAAATGACTTTAATTATATTTTTTAGGTAAAAAGCCATTAGTTGCGAACGTTCAGACTGTAATCAAATCAAAATCATATATTGATCACACCGAGCTGATGACTCCCAAATCAGCCCATCATATTGCAGCATACTGTATGTACTAGGGATGTGCATCTCGATCACTGAGGCCGATACGATGCGCATCTTGATACGCTGCCAACGATACGATACATTAACGATACCTTTGAAACACCAGGCGATGCGATCCGATACGATTCACCCCTGTTGCGATACAGTTCGATACGATTTGATTCAACATTATGCGATTCGGGGCGATACGATGCGATTCAACACGATGCAAAATAATGATACAATTCAATATGGTACGACAGAGGATTTTTGTTTTATTCCTCATATGCAGCAAATCATAAATTAACAAAAAAGTGATTTACATATTTGGTTCTCTCTACTAGTAGGCTACTGCACATCCCATATTGCGGTTTCTTTTTTACCTTAAACAAAACAAACACTTGGACCTTTCACAAACTGGCATTTTCACAAGTGTAGTAGTGTTCTCTGTCTCCAGAGTAAAGTACAATTGTATAACACCTCACAGTTAAACAATTTAAGGATGCATTGCCTATGATTAACAATGTGCAAATAACAACTACCATAATGCAATGCCCATACAGCTGCCAGCCTGATGTGCTTAACACTCATCCATAGGCTAACTCACCAGTGAGCAGAAAGCAGTGGTTTCTATATGAACAATAAAGAATACAAAGAACCTTTCACAAACAGGTATTTCATAACTCCTTACAGTAAGGAAGACATTTAAATTATTATTGGCCGTCACAGGCTGCTGTAAACTAAACACCACTCTCTCTGACAGAACACCTCACTGAGTGATTTAACTCATGTCTAACTTTCAGGTTTCTCTTTTCAGCCGCAGACCCCATGTCGCCTCTTTATGTGCGTCGCTAAGTTCCTCGTACTACTTGTGTACTTTAAAGCGGCACGGCATCGTTTACAATTTGCGAGCGATTTTTCAAGTTGACCGTCTTTCTTGAAAAATCCTCGACTTCATGTGTGTTGATATCTGAGACTCTCGGCCTCCGTAGTGCGGATCAAAGATTGTCTCTGCGGAGAGCTGACAGGATGAGGGGATATTATATGAATGAATCGTTTTTTTACCGATGCAAAGACGCTACAATCGATGCATCGCGAGTTCAACCCAAACTGTAGCCGATGTGCACTCTTTCAACCGGTGCACTCGCATCTTGAACGTTTATGCCGGTGCACTGATGCGAATCGGTGAATCTTAACATCCCTAGTATGTACTGATGTGCTGGAAGCTGTATGTTAACCTTGCTTCCAGGATAGCATTAACTTATTTGTGCACTGCTCTCACAGCGGCACTCAGGCTCTCTGCAGCATTATGTAATCCCGACCTTCCACTTCCCTCTTCGTAGCCACAGTGGTTTTTGGCAGACGTGTGCGTCTTCGCATTAGGGGGTGTTGATTCTCAACCTGTGGTTCCAGCTCGGGTGACAGCAGTTTTGAGGGGGTTAAGTGGTTAGGAGATCCTTGTTTCAGTCTGATGTCTCAATGGAGATATTTCCCAGTGTATTTTTACCAGCAGTGTAATAAAACAATTGTCAGACAGAGGAATCTCATAGTATCTGCATGTGCTTTTGCAGTCTCCTTTCAGGGTCTGGCTGCTGCGACTGCTTTAATGGATGGATGATGCAACTCTCCTTTCCTCTCTCTACCAGGCGGCTGTGTGTGTGTTTCTTTTAGAGCGAGTGAGGGAGAGACATAGAGAGGGGGATGTCGCTGAATGAAGCTTAGCCTGGATGTTTGCCCTGCAGGGAGGGTGGTTGCTAGGCAATGGCAGTGTGTTTGTTTTATTTTTAGAGAGAATCACTGCTGGTGAACATAACAGATTTCTCTTTCTATCACATACGTATGTGAAGGCACTTTCTTACCATACATGAACATATAGGTAATTGTGAGTGGCAGAAGCTAGTGCTGAGAGCTTGATCGAGGGAATCCTGTTCATTCAATCCTGTAGCAGAACGGCAGGAAAAATGTGAATGGCGTGGCCCGATGCCCCACCCTGGACATGAAATCTAAACCGGCCTGGCATATTTATAGAGTGCCTTTTTCTCGCACCTAGCCTATGACACTGCACACATGCGCAGAACACACATACACACATAGGTTCCTCCTAAACCAGCTGAAGTCACTCCTTGCATGTACCAGCCTTTTTTGGGCACATGCCTGTCATGCCGTGTGTGCACTCGTGGGAGGTAATGCAGGGAGAGAAATCAATATGTTGGAAGAAAAGACATGTTCAGAGCACTTTCAATATATATTTTTTGCTTTATATTGATTTTGAGATCTCATGAGCTCTAAACCAGCCAACCAATACATACTGTAAGTAGCTTTCAGAAGCAGTTGATAACATTTAGGTCAGAATTTATTGGTATTATGGGAAAATATAGTGCAGGTCATAAAATGCCAAAGATATGGTGGGGTAGGGCTGTGCATGAGGTTAAGGCTGCTAGGGTCTTCAGGTACAGTTGCTAGTAACAGTAGACAAACAACACATTTCTGACCCAATGAATGAAACTAACATAAAAAACTGTAAACGTTGCAATTTTAGGGGCCTTTTCATTTTCGTATACAAGAAAAAGCTCTTCAGTCAGGCAATTGAAGGCTGATACAGATTAGTTATCTACATTGAAAATATGTTCCTCAGTCAAAAGCCTCTGCCTCATTTGAACAGTTACCTGTGTCTAACTGGGTAGATCAAAAATATGAATACATATTCTATATTTAACTAACTTCAGTAGCAATTCATTCAAGCTCTGTTAGCTTGTAGCTTGCAACAAAACAGTGCAGGAGACTGTGTTGGTCAATAAATTAAATTCAAGTGCTCCTTCCTGGTGCACTCTTATCTTTCGGTGTCTGATAAGCCTTCAAACTCATTGGTCTGCCACTCAAACTGGACTTCCTGGAATGCATTTGATTGTCGAAGAACAAAAACATAGACAGATGAGTTCCCATTCAGCTCTGCAGGTGAACACTTTGCTAATTCAGTAATGTGAGGTCCTGTCAACAAATTAATGGTACTAATAGTATTAGTTATCTTGTGCTCAGAGTACAAGAGGTTATGTGTGCTCACAGAAGCTTTACTGCTGCAGTGTAATCCTCAGCTCTGTGGTTCCTCCTTGCTATCTTTGCCCCCCATTTACACAGGTACGTTTGCGTTTACGCACCAAATTCGTTTTCAAAAAAGTCTTCCGTTCACACGCATTCGGCTAATTTACCGTGTCTGTTCACACGTTCCGGTTGCAGATCTATCCACCTTAGTTGGGACTAGTGTTGTCACGATACCAACATTTTGGTTTCGATACCGATACCAAGTCAAGAATTGCGATTCCGATTCTTTTTCGATACTTTTCTTAAAAAAAGGGAAACCGTCTTAAATGTAATTATTGTGCTTTATTTCACACCAGAACCATAACCATAACACAAACTTTTAAACGATGAGAACAATAAACAAAATAAATGACAAGAATTCGTATTAAATCAAATTAAGCATCATCTCAAACAACTTTCTTGTTTTATAAAATATAACTTTTTTTATATTTTATTAACTTGTAATAGTACAGTAATATAAATAATTATTGACATTATATTGCAGATGTTAGCCACATTGGTAAGTTAGCTAAAACGATAGCCATATTAGACAGTTATCATTGCCATTAATTGCCTCGTTTGTCACAAAATAAATTACACTGGTTTGACTTAGATTTGAGGGCATGGGCATGTTATCATGCATGTTATCTATCACATTCGCTAACCTGTCTGTCTTTAAATTCTTTAAACAGCTCTGGATTCCGGTCGGCGGGTGCTTAACCAAGTTTGATGTGTTGGCTCCCTTGGTTTGCAGGGATCTAAAACATTTCTCACAGACAGGCCTCGTGGTGTCCGTAGGCTTATATATATAGATATAACTAAAATACTTCCAAATTTCGCTTATGGCGTCTTTTTTGTCAACAAGCCGAGGCGCAGCGCAAGTTGCACTCCCACTTGCAGCCATGCTTCTCGTTTTCTCACAGCTCTGGCAGCTAGCGCGTGGCCGCGTGCACGAGAGAGGGGAGGGACTTAGAACGTGCTTGAGAGGGGCGGGACTGCAGGGCAGGCACGGCTGCAGTGCAGGGAGTGGAAGCAGAGCGCTGAACACACGGCTTTTATTAAAACGGCGCTTTCTCACCGGAGTACTTTTCCCCGTCATTCTTAAAGTACCGATACTAATGAAACGGAGGAATCGTACCGTTTTTAACGGCAGGGTATCGCGGTACCTTTCAAGTATCGGTACACCTTGCAACACTAGTTGGGACCCATTATCGTTTGCGGGGTCCGTTTCCGCGGTTCCGTTACGGCCTCGTGTGAACGAAGAGAAAAGTAGCAGATGCAACCCATTTCGTTCTCGTGTAAACAGCACCTTTGTCTTGTTGTTGGGCTCTCACCATCCCTTGAGTAATTAAAAGCACTCTGTAATCACAGAAGAAAGGAACCTACTGAATTACTGACACTAATAACTGCTGATTTGCACAGGGATTTATATGATAAATACAATTTATGATATGATCTCTACTGGCATCTTAAACATGAAATAAAAATGACTTGTAATATAATTATGTGAGAAAATAATCTGTACTTAGTCTTGACTATTTACTATTTCGACTTTTGTAAATCATAAACACATACAATATCAACTACAGTTATGGTAATGCTTTCTTCCCTTTTGGATTTTTCCCCCTTATATTTACAGTAAAAATAAAGTTAAACATTAACTAACACATTTTTTAAATGAAGTTAAGAATTGATATTGCCTACACCAATTATAGCTTCGATCAATACTGATTTTAAAAAACATTTTCACGCTTATTTCACTCGCGTAACGCATGCTAAAATCAAACACTGGTGCAGCCATATTCTGAGGCTGTTTGGTTCAGTGTAAATAAATAAAAGACAGCATAATGATCGATCTCCCTGACTGGAGTATTACAGATTTTCTGTAAAATATGTTACTGTAATGGTATCACTTTCTAAATGACTTCAAACCTACATGAGTTTTTCTGGACTGCAACATAAACACCAATATCTAATATTATAATATTGAGCCATTTATTGGTCTACCTCTATTACTAACTCTGTATAAAGTGAGTAAATGTATGCTACAGTAGTGGAATGAAAATATCTTCTTTGTCCTAACTAGTGATGGTGTAATCTTAAACCTGTATAAACCCTTCTTTTCCCTTTGTTAATAGCTATAGGCAGCAATGGGTGCATTCCTGGACAAGCCGAAGACGGAGAAGCATACTGCCCACGGTGATGGCAATGGGCTGCGCTACGGCCTGAGCTCCATGCAGGGCTGGCGGGTGGAGATGGAGGATGCCCACACAGCGGCGGTCGGCCTCCCCCATGGACTCACCGACTGGTCCTTCTTTGCTGTCTACGATGGCCACGCAGGCTCCCGGGTGGCCAACTACTGCTCCGGCCACTTGCTGGAACACATCTTGTCAGGAGGGGCCGAGTTCAGTTCAGGATCCGGCTCCGTGGATGGCGTGAAAGACGGCATCCGCTTGGGCTTCCTGAACATTGACGAGTACATGCGCAGCTTCTCCGACCTGCGGCAGGGCCTGGACCGCAGCGGATCAACAGCTGTGTGCGTGTTGCTCAGCCCGACCCACCTCTACTTCATTAACTGCGGCGACTCGCGGGCCGTGCTGAGTCGAGAAACCAAGGTGGGCTTCTCCACCCAGGACCACAAGCCCTGCAACCCCCGTGAAAAGGAGCGCATCCAGAACGCTGGCGGCTCAGTCATGATCCAGAGGGTAAACGGCTCCCTGGCTGTGTCCCGGGCCCTGGGGGACTACGACTACAAATGTGTGGATGGTAAGGGCCCCACAGAGCAGCTGGTGAGCCCCGAGCCTGAGGTGTACGTGTTGGAGCGGGCGGCCGAAGGAGACGAGTTTGTGGTGCTTGCGTGTGATGGAATCTGGGATGTCATGTCCAACGAGGAGCTGTGTGAGTTTGTGCGCTCTCGACTCCTGGTGTGCGATGACCTGGAGAAGGTCTGTAATTCGGTGGTGGACACCTGTCTGCACAAGGTAAGCTTTTATTCCTCATTATTTATTTATTCTATCTATGTACATTGTGGGTGAAGTGTATACAATGTTACATGCTTTTCAGCTTAGTCTTTAAGCTAAGAGCTATTGAACATAACTTAGATTGAAATGCCAATATTAAGTTGGATAGTCCAGTGTGTGTATGGGAGTCGGGACAGAGGGTTCCCTAATAAAAGCAAAGCGTGCAGTGTAGCAAAGGCTCCAATGACAGGCAGGTGCTTTGGTGAAGGTCAATAAGGGAAGATAGATTTATCTGAATGCTTCTATTAATTGATTAATTATAGCCATTTGCAGTAATATAGAAAAAAGTGTCATGATGAGGTTGTAGTTTTATTTCAATTATGTTTCAGATACCTCTTCTGCATATTAAATGCGTTCATCATCAGTTTTGCCTCGTATTCTTAGAATTTTGAAAAGAACAAAATAACTAAACATATATTTTCAAAATACAAATTAATATACTGGAATACATTTTGAAAACCTGCATCAGAAGATAACAAAATGGGCTAATGTTCTCTCTCAGAGAGAGAGATCATAAACATCTGATTATTAATAATGTATTATTGCTTTCAATTCAGTCCCTCCCTGTTGGCTTTCTTAGCTATCGATCCAAACAAAAGCACAAATTGCTTTTTTTACTCAGCTGAGCTCATGCAGCACTCCACATCTTGGACTTTGCCTTCCGAGTGTCACCTATTTTGTGTCTCGAGTACTCAAGAACCAACAAGTGCACAGCAGCCTAGTTATTTTTACTTTACTGGATGGGTAATCTCAAGTAACAGCCACACGCTGTCATAAATCTCCTCTGCTGCCACTGCCTTTTGTGATGTGTGTGACACTAGTGCTGCGTACCGGTACGCCGAACCGGTACTGGACTTGTAAAAAGTTTCGCTTCAAGTCCGGTTAAAACCGGAACGTCGGGAACCGGTACTTGGACTCGCAAAAAAACTAGCACTTACGTATCTTCTCCTTCTTGTTCTAAACCATCTAAAACCTCCCTGAAGGCAGGAGAGACTGAAAAGAGTCAAGGGAAGCTTATAAAAGTTAACATTATTTAATTATACAAAAGATGCGGTGGTGTACAAATGAAATTGCAAAAGGAGGTGCTCTCCTCATCTCCCGTCAGCCCAGGTCATGGATGTATAATAAGAACTGGATACAGCGTGGGAGGCGGGGCCTCATTCATTCCTATGAGAGTTGCTCAATGGCGCATGATGACAAAATGGCCCAACTTTTGAGAGAGCGAAACGTCACAGATTACCCGGCATGCCTGAGAAGTACCTGTATGTGCACTCATAGAGCATGCACAACTTTAACCACGCCGAAAAAAAAAAAAAAGTTTTAACAACATGTTTATTTATTGAATTTTCATTCCTGTATAATCATTTTGCGCAAAGATGGCACTGTTTGTCAGAGCACTTCATCCTTCTGGGATTTCATGAAGAACAGCTCCAACGCCTGTGTGTATGGGAACACCTCTGGTGCTGGTTCATTAACTGCCAGTGTTTCCCACAGATCTGTTTCCCACATATCTGAAATATACTTGGGGGGGTGGTGGTAAGGGGGGGGGGGGGGTGGTGGTGAGGTGACGTGCAACAACATTAACCTTTCTGTTGGTCGCTTGTTAGCAGACCCTTCACGCGATGGCAGAGCGAACAGGTACAGGCAGGGCCCATAATGATAGCCCTATAGTTTAAACTACCCACACATGAACATATGGAAATGGGTTACTATTTAAAAAAATAAATGTATTTATACATGTATTTAGGAACCTATCCATGTGATTTTTAGTGGGGGTCGACCTCAAATCCTCTATGGGGGTCCAGGGGCATGCCCCCCCGGTAAGATTTTATTTTTTATTTTGGAGTTAAATGCATCAATCTGGTGCATTTTGAGGGGAAAATAAAGAGACTAGATCTATGGAAACACCTATATTAAACAGAACTGTATACATTTCAATAATCATAAAATCATGGCCATAACCAATAACATACCATTTCCAATATGAAAAAAACACTGAAACTTGTTTATTAATTTATTTTTGGTTCATTTATAGTTGTGAGTGTGTCTGTGCTCCTGAATCAGCCTCTCCTGTCTCCCTCCTCTCCCCCTGCTCCTCATTGAGGCAGCAGCAAAGACTAGTTTTCTCTCAACAAGTTTTAAAAGTGTATCTTACCTTTTTTCACCCAGTTAACTTTTTATTTATTTATTCATTCATGCATATTTTACTAATCACATTACATTTCATTTAGCTGACGCTTTTATCCAAAGTGACTTATAATGATCGATTACAGGGACATTCTCCCTGGAGTAACTAAGGGCTAAGTGCCTTACTCAAGGGCACACTAGTGGTGGTGTTCCTGGCGGGATTTGAACTCACAGCCTTCCGATCTTCAGCCCACCTCACTATCCATTAGACCACTCACTACCCTCTCAAATGGAAATATGTGTTTACATAAATGGTGACCACACCGTTTGAGACCCACTGAGAACTTAGACTAAGTTAACTATCTAAACACTCAGAGAGTCCTTTACCTCACCTGAGCTGAGCTGAGGTTATCCCGAGCTTGAATGACACAGAGACCAATCAAGGGCTTTGATTTATGATCTGTATGACAGTGGCCATGTCGGCAGGCCACATCATGTGGACAGCCAGTCACCCTGTGTGAGGCAGGCCACTTAACAGGCCAGAAGGAGGCGAGATCAGTGCAAGGGAGCGATGGATCATTGTCCACAAGTTAATCGATCGCAGATGGTGTCGTGGTCACGTACGAATAAAAAAAAATATATACATTTTTTTTAAATAATAAAAAAAAAACCTAAATGGGTCGCGAAATATACTTGGGCGGCTGTTAATATACCTGGGCGGCCCGCCCAAGTATAGTCTATGTGTGGGAAACCCTGACATCACTATGTATGTAGTATGTACCAGAGGTGGGACCAAGTCATTGTTTTGCAAGTCAGAGTCAAGTCTCAAGTCTTTGCGCTCAAGTCCGAGTCAAGTCTCAAGTCTTTGCGCTCAAGTCCGAGTCAAGTCTCAAGTCTTTGCGCTCAAGTTCAAGTCAAGTCCTAAACTTTGACAAAACGAGTCTTAAACAAGTCATTAAGTGTTTTTCACCAAATGTAATGTAACCACCCCGCTCCTCCGCTCCCTTCACTGGCTTTCAGTAATTGCTAGAATCCACTTCAAAACAATGGTACTTCCTACATCCTGGACATGGTTACACTGTACACCCCAGCACGTGCACTCCACTCTGCATCAGCCAAACGGCTCGCTGCACCCACACTGCGAGGGGGACCCAAGTTCCCATCAGCAAAAATACGTGGGTTTGTTATCCTGGCTCCAAAATGGTGGAATGAGTTCCCCATTGAAATCAGGACAGCAGATAGCTTACACACCTTCCGGGGGAGACTGAACACTCATCTCTTTCGACTCCACTTCGAGCGATAGAACTATTAACAAAGCACTTATATACTAATAAAGGGCTGGCTTATCGAAAGCCAGTTGAGTAGCACTTGAAATTTTTGGCTCTATGAAACCTGATGTACTTATATGATTCTGTTTTCTTCAAGGTTGTGTCTTCCTGGTCGAATGTACTTTGGATAAAAGCATCAGCTAAATGCAATGTAATGCAATGTAATGCAATGTAATGACATCGATCAACAGAATAATACTTAATAATCCAACTGCTCTTTATTAGTCACATTCATAATTTAATAATCAATTTTCTCTCTGCTGGTAAAGTACGTGTTTTCTTCTATTTTAAGAGGGATCAGTAAGGTAAGGCTACCGTGACGGTTTGATTCAGAAGGAGTTTAATGGATAAGATCCCTGATGTTGAGGTGACCAGAATGTTTATTTCCACTGGCACTGTGTACAACATGTTATAAGGGACCCACAATCTATCTTTATGCCAGGGATAATGTGCAGCGAGGCGGGCTCTATGGGGAAGAGAACACCTGAATCTAGATCCCTCTGCAGGTGGTAGGCTACTTTAAGTATATTTTTATGCTAATAGTTTTGTACTTTTACTTGTAACATTTTGAATGCAGGACTTTTTATCGTAACCGAGTATTCCTACACTCTGGTACTTTTACTCAAGTACAAGATCTGAACTTCTCCCACCTCTGACAGTAAATCCTGGTTACCAAAAAAAACAAACCCTGCTCTGAAGGTTATTTTCATTTTACAAATCCTGCACTCAGCTTTGCTTTCCCCAATATCATTGAAATGCAGCCAGATGCTGCTTCTTTCTTCGGTTTTCGCTCATTTCTTAACTTTTTCCGACGCTCTAGCATTTAAATCCGTCTCCCCGTCGCTCTGTGCAACTGGCCTGTACCACTACACCTGCTGTGCCCCCCACCCTTCTTTCACATAATGGTATGATCCTAGTGTGTCCTCGCATATGATTGGCCGCATGGTGGCCCAGCTAAATAAAGACCCGCCCCTGCCTGCAAGGATTCTCAGCAAGAGTAGGAGCGGCTGGAGATTCTGCTCTCCCCGACGGGAGGCTGCTCTTCTAGCGGCAGCTCGCGATCGGCGTGTTGGAGACCTCTGAATTAAAGTATCAAGTAACCTCAAGTCAGAAGGCTCAAGTCCAAGTCAAGTCCCAAGTCATTGGTGTTCAAGTCCAAGTCGAGTCGCAAGTCATTGGTGTTCAAGTCCAAGTCGAGTCGCAAGTCTTTTGTGATTTTGTCAAGTCGAGTCTCAAGTCATCAAATTGGTGACTTGAGACTGACTCGAGTCCAAGTCATGTGACTTGATTCCACACCTCTGGTATGTACTGTATAATGTACACATGTAGAGTTGTAGAAAAGACATGGTGTGCATACAGTACAGTACACTCTGACTGTACAGTCACTACAGTGTATACTGTATAGTAGGTGTGTAACAGTGTAATGCGTATAGTCTACTCTACACTCTACCTTAAAGCAACGTTTTAGGGATTTAGTCTCAGTCAGCTCAGGGACTGTTTGGTTACTTTAGTTTGGTAAATGAAATAAATGTTTGAACTTTGTAGTAGTTCACTGTAGTTGCAAGTCATTTGTAGATTAAGTGGCAAAAAGTGTTTGTTTTACATTTGTACTTTGTAGAGAAATGTAGACACAAGTTGGAAGGGAGCACAATAAACCTGACTAGTTTGAATTTGAGTTGATTATGAGTTAATTTTCAATTGATATTGATAATTAGCTCACAATAAGTTCACTTTAGTTACTCACACAACTTGACACAAGCCATGGGTTCAGGTCCGGACTTATAAGTCCGGACCTGAACCTGAACCTCTGGACTTGAGTCCGGACCTGAACCTGAATGTGAGTCCAGGTACGCAGCACTATGTGACACTGTACACGCACTGTAAGCTACTCTGACCACATCGACTTTTACAAGGCAATCACAAGGTACTGTGCAAGAACTCTATCTTGTCACTAACTGTTTGTGTCATATAAATGACAATTAATATGTTGTTCATTGTTCAGGAAATTGCCACCAGCCATAGGCCGAGCTTTGCTTTTTCTATAATATGTTTCCATTTGAATAAATTCCATAGCATTTAGAGATTTTAATGGCCATAGTGTTGTCACAACTTTGGCCATTTCACTTCAATACTGTGCTCAAACATTTTTGACATCCCAAACCATTTATTAATACTCAGGCGAAGAATTATGAGCGGACTAGTAACAGATATTTGAATATAAATGCTTTCACCACCCCTAATGGTCTGTACTGGACACATTACTCTGATATAAAAACATCATGTCTAAACTTCTTTCAGCAGGATGTTTACACTATTAGTTTTTGTCTTCTACTGTTTCTATGAGTAACGACACTACTGGCTTGTTGCCTAGCATTTATTTTGACAGGGAAAGCCCTGACTGAGTTAAAACAAAACAAAAGGAAGAAAAATTAGGAACATTGGGACTGCCCAGTTGACTTTAACGGTTATAAACATAGACTGTATATAAAAATAGATGACACCTCTACTCTCCTACCCACTGTACAAAAGTGAAGCCAAAATATCCCAGGAAGCATACGGAAGTTGCCATCTTTTGACATAATTTTTGAGGCAAAGTTGTCACACTAGTGATTGAGGGGCTGGAGCCACAATATTGAGGTTCCGCCCACTCAACTGCACGGGCCAATCACAAGCCGAACATGACCTCAGCTTGTGAGTGCGAGCAACCTGGCAGCTTACGTTAGCACCACGGTATCTGTTGGGCTAGAAAGCCACAAAAAATAAACAGAATATTTGTATTAACAAATAAAAAAAAATCTCTGTATAACTAACAAAATACAATTTAATTTCTCTTTTGTTCTCTCTCGTCCTCTCCTCGTGCCGCAGGGGAGCAGGGACAATATGAGTGTGGTGCTGGTGTCTTTACCCGGAGCTCCCAAGATCTCAGAGGAGGCTTTGAAGAAAGAAGAGGAGTTGGATAAGTACCTGGAGACCCGTGTTGAGGGTCAGCACACACACCTCATGCTCACTCACACAAACATGCATTATTCAAAAATATTCTGTAGGGTACAGTTACAAATTAGTCAGAAAGATTTAGAAAAACGCTATGGTCTTGGTAGTTGACCATATTCTTTTGGCACTGTTAAGGACTATTTTAGTGATCTTTATCTTTAAACGGACTTATGTGCTGTATTTGTGGTAAAGGATTATAAATTGTCCAGGAGTTGTAGTTAAATGCCCACATTGTTTTCTGGGCCCAGCAGTCTTTCGTTTGCCTTCTTCAAAAAATATTTTTAAAAAAAAGTGATGTGCTTGACCTGGGCAAAATAAACATTTTTTAGGTAGCATTACAAATATTTTAAATCAGTCACACACACACACTGTGATTTTTCCAGCACCATGGAGGAGTTCTCTGACAAAGGTAGTGTTTTATCACCTACATCTACAACATAACCTCTCGCAAACCCCTGGTGTCCTTTGTGTTTGTGTGCAGAGCTCCTGGGGAACTGTGGGGAGGCGGGAGTCCCTGACCTGGTTTCTGTCCTGAGGAGCATCGCCTCGGAGAACATCCCCAACCTTCCACCTGGCGGAGGCCTGGCCAGCAAGTAAATACACAGCCTGGAACTGCATTAAACTACATCTTACTCACAGAACATGTTCAAATGTTATTGGATTTGACTGTCGACATCCATTATTTTGTGACGGATACTTTCACAAACATTTATCTTCAAGATATTGCACCCTTATTTACACAGAAATCCTGTGTCAGGAATAACAAACACTTCATTTGTATAGCAATTTGAACATGGTTACAAAGCGCTTTAAAAAGGGACATGACAGACAGGAAATAGATTATACAATAACAAGGCTGTAAACAAAAATACTTTCATTATCAATGAATTCACTTTATTCCTAGTTAATCATTTTATCTAAAAAGTGTCAAAAAAAATGGACAAACCTGAATTTATTTAAATGTTATGATCTTATTGATCCATCACTTTGTTTACTGATTGTCTGATTATTTTTTAAGTTGACACATAGAGCTGAAACAATTTGTTGATTCCCAAAAAGTCGTTAATGGCACTTTTCAAGCCAAAATCACCACAATGAAGTATTGTTTGCTTTCCATTGTCCTCCATTCTATCAGACAGAACATATGTGGGTTTAGCTCTGTTGATCTCCTCCTCAAAACACTTACCTGTAAAAAAAGTATGAAGAGATCCTGCAGGTCTATTTATACATGAATAGCGGATGCTCAAGTATCGACTCGGCTGCTTTCTTAGTTCCATTAAAGAGTGAATCAATACACATTTGCAAAGAATGAACAGAGACTGTTTGTATTATGTTGGGAGTTGTCCTCTCCTCTAAGCTGCGAGCTGTGTGCTGTTTGTGTGTTTACAGACGCAGTGTGATCGAGGCCGTGTACAACAAGCTGAACCCTCACAGAGAAGAGGAAGGGGTGAGTTGATCTCTTTAAACCCCTCACCTCTCAGACCTTTCACCCCCCCTCAACATGTAAACGCACACAGGCCCAGACAACGACACTTTTGTGTGTGTGGGTGTGTTGGAGAATGAATGTGATTTAAGTGTGAAAGAGGGTGGAGGATAGACTTGGCAGAATTACCTTGGCAAGCCCAGTGAAACTCATTTGTCTGCATTCCATGTCAAAAGGCATCGAAGCGTCGCGGTCGATCTTGTATTTATCATTGGAATAGTATTGTATTAGGACCTCCATTAACCTCATAAACTCCTCGGCAACAAATGCCCACAAAAACCTACTGATGACTTTAATAGCTTTTCAAAAGACCCCGCACATGTTTTAAGACATAATAATACTGCTTAGAATCAAGTTATGTTGAACTACCGGACTCAAGGTGCTTCACTGAGCAGTCCATTCGTTGTGCTTTTACAAGGAGGCTTCAAGTTTCCACATCACACTTATGTTCAATTAACAGGTTGGTACATGTCTAAAACGCAGATTCAGGGTGAGCACAGAGAAACGTTCCTTCTTAAGCAGACGAAGGGGAAAACAGACGTCTACTGTAAAACTCTGCACAAACATCGCGCGTTGAATCTTAAATTATTATAAGAAAAACACTTTTCTGATTGCGCAGGGAATAAAAAAAAAAAAAAAGATAAATATGTTGCTTTTTTCTAAAAAGCGGCTAGCTGAAGCGTACAGAGGATATAAAGTATGTCCAGAAAGCAAGACCATCGCTACACGTGACTATATTTTTCTTGTCTTGGATAATATAATTCATCTTCATTACATTTCTTTAGGAAAACAACCAACCTGGGCAGAAATAGGCAAATCACCTCTAGCATCAAAATCATGTCATGATTATTCAGGAAAACTCTATAACGGTGTATCGATTTAGAACAATGCTATTAACATGACTCGCCCATGATAACTACAGTTATTCTGTATGTCATTATTATTTTAGTTACACTTGGCTAGAAATATGGCTTAATTGTTTACAAAAATCTTAAGATTGTGTATCCTCACTCTGTGACAAAATGAACGACAGATGCTTAACACAGTCACCTATCCGACCTCAAAGAATCAGGGCTTGAATATGAAATAAAAAAACAAACAATATACAGTCGAGAATCACGTTAAAGAAATAGATGCAAAGGCCACGGGGACAAACGGAGCTCAGTGTCAGGTTTTAAACGGCGTGGAAGTGTGAGATGCGAGTTTGTGTTTACGTATGAGTGTACTTGTCATATTAATATCAGTGGAGTCTTGACTTGCAGGCTCTTGTCTCTGGGCTGTGTGCGTGCCCCCCCCCCTCTCTGTTACACCATACAGTGAAAATCACAAAGGGTTGTTGGTCACAGGGTCAGAGGCAGCGTTTGCATGGGCTGGTCCAACTGGTGCAAGAATGTCTCAGACGTCGTCACGCTAGTGTGTAGCAGATAATTGTGTGCCAATGATGTGAGTTTTGTTGCCGTTGCTTGTTTGTGTACGTGTGTGTGTGTGTGTGTGTGTGTGTGTGTTTGACCGTGGAGCGTGCCTGCAGAGTCTGACCCCTGGCGCGTGTCACCTCAGGCCTGTGCGGGGGGAGAGGAGGAGAGTGAGGAGGGAGGTGGCAGCACGGCGGCTCATCTGCTGGAGGCTCTGCGGCAGTTCCGCCTGCACCACCGGGGGCAGTATCAGTCGGTGCTGGAGGAGTCCCTCGCCACCTACACCCTGCGGGGGGAGAGCGCGGCGGAGGGGGCGGGGGAGGGAAGGAGGACCCCCGGAGACGGCGACAACAACGGCCAGCAGCAGCCCGCCTCCCCTCCCTCTCCCCGGTCACCCCCACCCTCACCCGCCACTGCAGAGCCGGAGGCCAGCCAAGATGCGCCCGCCCTCGAGTCCGACCCCTCCTCTGACTGAGCACACACCCACCCCCCCTTCCAACCCAGCCCAACCCCAGAGCCCTAGTCAGCTGTGCTACGACCTCTCCTCCTTCCCTTCAGCACAGAACTTAAATGGACACATCGGCCTCCATCATGGTCTGCACAACTACAGCTACCATGCTCATGAATATTTCAGTATATTGTAATGCAAAGGAAATTAAAAAAACGGCCCTTCTGTCCATTCAAGTTCTGTCTCCGAGCCACTTGCATACCTTCCTCCTAATGAGGGCTCTTTTCTTTTGCCTCCCTCCCCTGTCCTCTGACCGCCTCAGCTTGGACTCCCTAAACTTGCCAGACACTTTCACACTCCACACTGATGTTTAGACTAGGAAATAATCAATAACAAATTATTATTATTACATTCAAAAGTGGCTGGTGAAGCAAAAAATGAACTTTGCACTCCATGGCCAACATTTTTACCAGTAATGGCTTCTGGCTGATTTCCCCCCCCCCCCCCCCCCCCCTGAGCCTCACCCCCCAAACCTGCTTACAGTGGACGTACTGACAAAGAGAATGCGAGGAGATCTCCAGCTGTGTTTCAACACACTGCACTGTCTCCAGGCCAACTCCCTCTACAGACTCAGAACACACTCACACTGCACTGTCTCCAGGCCAACTCCCTCTACAGACTCAGAACACACTTTCTTTTTCGTTTATGTATGTATGTAAGTGTGTGTACGTGTGTCTGCGAGGGTTTGAGTGAGTCCAACCAATCATCACTACTGTAATTTCAAAAAGAAATGTGGTAGTGGGTGATTATTGGTTGTTAGCCCGTTTATCAGCTCAGCGATGTTGAGGTTGTTCAAACCAGTCCGGATACAGGAAAACCGGGCAGTTAAGCCACAGTGGGACACTTGTAGTTTGAACGGCATTTTATTTAGATCATTCCATCACCACATATTCTTATTTCCACATCACCACATTTATTACGCTGCCTCACAACCACATAAAGGTCAAGATATGTTCCTGTATATGTCAGTAAAGCTCAAGTAGGTGACTAAATGTTTGTTTAAATGAGAATTAGGCTTTAAGTACAGTATATTACTACTCCTACTGTAGCAACCCTCAAAGGCTGTAATGCTCATTACACAGCGGAAAAGTTACCTGTTGGAGGGATTCAATTAAAAAGGGTTTAGTTTGTACAGTGTGTGATTTCTTGCTCTACATCGTGTGACATGGATCAACCTTTGTACTGGCTGTGTCATCTTTGTCAGTGTTGGCTGTAATACTGTCAGCAAATCCTAGCCTCTGTTGGCATAGCCCCGTCCCAGAGGGAAGCTGTGCTCTACTCTTAAACGCTGCCTGCTCAGGTTAGGAATGAGCCCATAATGAAAACGGGGGCACATGTTGATGATCCCTGCTTTATCAGAAAACTACTTTTTGATATCAGTTCTTTAGCTTGTGAGCTTGGGATGAATACTCATGTTAGCATTGGTTACATGCTTTCATTAGCATTCATCTCAATGCACAGTGCAGCTATTCTGACAAAGTTCATCTTTAAGAAAAAGTCAAACTGTGGAACTGAACCTGAGGTCAAGGGACAGTTCCCCCCAGATTATAACACATATTTCTCTTCTTACCTATAGTGTTTTTTAGCAATAAACATTGTTTTGTTGTAGACTTCTCTTGAATATGAAGGGCCCAGAAATTCCTTTAAAAACTCAAGAGCAATGTATCGTTCTAGTTTCCTTTCTACAAAACTAAATAAGTTTGTATTAATAAAGTTTATGGTATGTCTTGACTAACAAGGTCACAATTTCCGAAAGAGTCATTGGTGTTGAGTTTTTCAAATGTTTTTGTTGGAGGGACCGCAGATATCGTCACACATAGAAAGTCACTATCGATACTAACTAATCATGCTTCAGGTAACAATACGTTTTGGCTACATACTCAGGCTCACACGTTTTTCCCAACACATGGCTAACATTACATCCCTAAAGAGTCATAGCTAGCGTGGCTAAAACATATAGCATTTAACCCCACTGTAGGCATAATGGGAGAGAGTTGTGTACCTGCGCTCAGTTCTCTGTAGCTGAAGTTTTAATGAAGCAGGTTTTCATTAGGTTCCCACTGTTCATGCCGACAGCCGCTGGTATGAACCCTGGCAGGATGTGTTTCAGCTTGATTAAATCCCACACAAAGTATATTCCATTCCTCACAGGTTATGACAACGTCTCTTCAAAACAGCACAAGTCTGTCGTCATTGTGAAAGTTAGAGAACAGACTGAACCTGCAGTGTTCATTCTTCTGTGATAGCAGCTAGAGGAATGTTATTGAAAGTCTGTATAAAGCCTAGCACCCAGTGTAATGCATGCACTGCACTTATCCTTACAATATCTAAGGCACTTAACTATAGGAGGGGAGGTTATGCTAAACACTGCGCGTATGTATGTATGCGTGTTTGTATGAGTTGTATTTGTATGTGGTTATGTGGGCCAAATGAGTCCCACACACTTTAAAATGACAAATGAACAAATAAAAATGGTTTGAGGTATAATGCTATGATTTGTGTCCAGTGTGTGTAAGAGTATCTCTCTGTAATTTGAATGTACAGCTGTCCCTTTGTGTCTTGCACATGTTTCAAACCTTACACATGTGTAGATCAGGGTTGTAATTAGGCATACAATAGTCATATTCTCCCAATCAAAAAATGTTTTGTCACCCAAGAAATCTTCAGATCCCAAGGTAAAGTGGAGGCATTTGATTGAGGGCCGTAGTGTCTCTTTCTATACTGAATATGCTGTTATTGTTTCTGTGTCGAAGATCTTTTAACTCTAGCAGAAACTAAAATCCTCACCTTCTCGCCCTCTGTCAGCTTTTAGCTCCGTAGACTCGACCTGTAATTTCATCTCAGCTGCTTCAAAGACATTTGAATCTGTCGTCTCCTTTAAAAGAATAGCAGCAAAATAAAAGCCTGCCGCTGCATTGCATGAGCTGGCGGCGACACGAGCGGAGGGGGAGCTGCGTAGACTATAGGGACTCTCCATTTCTCCCCCCTGTTTTTCAGTCTTGACAGTTGGCCTCGTGATTCTCCGCAAGGTGAGTCATCAGAGGTCTGGGTTCTAGTTGTGTTAACGTACAGGCTGGGCAGGGGAATGTCACTGTCTTTCACCATTATCCATTCAATGTGGGTAGATAAGAGGGGCAGCGAGGTTCAAAAATTGCCATTTTTTAAGGGCATCAGGAGCAGTGTCTCTACTTCTGTGCGCATTGAAAGACGCAGCAACAATACAACTAACCCACACCTCTCCCATCTTTTTCCCCTTTTCACTCACTCAGAGTGCCGGTGAGCTGGAAGACCCCTGGTAGCCGTGGAAACGACCCCCCGTCTCCTCCTGGTGATCTGTGCATCCGCCCAAAGGAGGAGTGTCTCTCCATTGCGCCATGTCTTTCTCCACTAAAAAGAGGACATGTGGTGTGTGTTGGAGTGAGTGTGCGTATGTTGGTTGTGCATGTGTGTGTGTGTGTGTGTGTTTGCAGCAGTGGGACAAAGACGACGACGACGACGACGACGACAACTACACACACACACACGCATACTGCTTTAAACCTGGAGGAAACAAAAAAAAAATCACTTTTCAGAAATGTCAAGATTTTATGAACTGAAAGCATTGTGATGGTAGAGATTTTTACCATTCAGGTGTTTTTTTTTTTTTTTTTTTCTTGAATGTTGACATTGAACACATGACTTCACAATGACATGAGGACCTATAATGTGTGTATGTGTGTGTGTGAGAGTTTGTGTGTGAGTGCTTTTTTTTTTTCCGGAGAGGGCCAAGAGAAGACAGATGTGGATAAAGACTTGTGATTCTTCTTCTCCTGGAGTTTTTTTCTTTATTGTGCTACTGGGTCTAATATTTGCCTAACACCATGCTTCTCCCCTCTTTAATGACACACACACATTCTAACACACACACACACACACACACACACACACACACACACACACACACACACACACACACCATTAAAAAAAGAAACAAACAACCCAAACTCACCCTCCACTTCCACCTGTGTATTTGATGTGTGCCAGCTTCGCAGGGCACTGCATGAGGACTCTGGTTCTACATGTACAGCTTTGTGGTTTTTCTAGTCGACCCGGATTCGACAGCCATTGGTTGAGACTGACTGAACCCGAAGGACCTCTGCACTCTGATTGGCTCCTGCCGTGTGAGAAGTGGAAATGATTTGGATTTTTTTGTTGTTTATGATACAATTAGGATGACGATGATAATCATGTTCGGGGTAAATGGGAAGTTATCTTGTTCACTGAAGAGCCGAGTGCAAGTGGGACTCATGGAGGCGGGGTTGGGTTGGGTTGGGTTGGGTGGGGGGGGGGGGGGGTGTTGTATCACTGGTTGGACTTCCTGTAGAAGGAGGGTAAGGGCAGGAGGGCGGTGGGTCAAAGGGGGCTTCCCCACCTCCCTCCCCGCCTTCATGGTTGGAAATGACACATGACGGCAGACTGTCCTGACAGAGGAACATTTTTTGTTTTTTTTGTAATGTTGTCCATGAGGTTACTAGCTGCTCGCTATGTAGAGTGAGTGAACTCCCTGTTTTAACCCTGTTCCTGGTTCTCAGACTGCATTGGTAATGTTTGTATTGCTGTTGTTTGATTGCACTCACATTTGATTACAGAAAGCGTCTATATATGAAATAAAATACCTGCCAAGGATCAAGTGGTGGCTGTTGTTTTAATGAGAGGTCATGTCATTTCTGGAAGCTGGGGTACGTCCCCAGAGGCCTTTTCTTTTTCACCTCAGAGGCCCGTATCCTGAAGCAGGACCAATCAGATCAAGAGACTGAGGTATAGTTAACCACACTGCAAAAACTATAGCTGCAAAAAGCTTTTTATATTCCCAGCAGGAATGCTGTAATGACACCCCACACACACACACACACACACACACACACACACACACACACACACACACACACACACACACACACACACACACACACACACACACACACACACACACACACACACACACACACACACACACACACACACACACACACACACACACACACACACACACACAGTGAAAACAATACCAGCCACATGCTGTTGCAGCAGGTAAAAATAAACCACAAGTGTCAGTCAGGTACATACTGTACTATAATGTACATCCACAGTGACATACAAAATATGCTAAATTCACAAACCTAATTTTGTCTGCCAGTACCTTTATCATTTGATTACAACAATTCATTATTTTTAATAAAAAGGTAAATATTATGATATTATTGGTATCAGTAAAATGTATAATCTACAATAAAATCTCGTTTAAAATTGTGTTACGATGTCTAAAGTTACTGATAAGTCACATGTTTCCTGCCTGGCCTTGCCCGTGTATCATTACCCTCTCTCGTCTGGGCGCTATGCACAGCGCCCAGACGAGAGTGCAGCAGAAGCCAACTGTTGCTATCTTTAAACTATGACGCCGAAACATAATTTCAGCCAATCAGCGTCGTCAAATCTGATGGTCACAGGGCACCTATGTCAGCGCCCGGTGCAGTCTGTGAGTTGTTTGGACTCGTATAGAGTGGCGAAGTCCCTCCCTTGCCGGTGGACCTCCATGGGACCTTATTTTGGAAAAATCATGTATTGAAGTCAATGGAGAGAGAAAGATTATCTTTTGATCCCGTTTGAATTGTGCAACGAATTACACATATGATGTTTGTCAATTTAAAAGATAATTTTGCAAGTCCAAAAAAATCAAATGTGTCGTAAAACTGTGAAGTAACACATTTTTTTGTGTGAAGCGCTCAATGAACTACAACTCTGGTCTTGCATACGTCACCAACACCAAGATGGCCGTCACGTTGGCACATTTCACCTCTTTCTTTCAGAATGAAGTGAAAAGTATTAAAATAGGTGAAAATCACTACAAGTCTGGCCATGTTGAGAACTGTACACAAAAGGGGAGTTAGTCTGTTCCGTAAGAGCCAGCATGCGGGACCGGCTTTACAAGGTTTTGGTGAGTAACACGAGTGTAATGTGTAATGTATGGGCGTAGGAAGCATCCTGAATGTGGGGAGGACATTTTTAACTGGGGGGGTGTGGGCGCCCCCCACGAAAAAAAAAAAATGTCCTGTATTCTGGTGCATTTTATCAGGTGGTTTGATACTTTTATGTGGCTATACTAGCATGAGGAAAATGATGGGTACATTTTGTAATTTCATCCAGTAGTAAAGAAAGGAAACATATTTGATTATTAATTCAGAGCCGTCTTTGAATTAATAAAAAGCACATGTACATTGTACATTTATATACAACAATACATATTTGTTAGTGCATTGAGAGATATTGTTGTGGAGAGTAATTTATATATAAATCGCAAAATACATTTGTGAATCCTTCTGTGAGCATTAATATTGAGACTGATCTGACTCCATACAGATGTTAAGTTCACCTAGGAATGGTATCATTGACTTAAATGTTGCTCTTCTGTCTATATTGGCCATATGATGCCCCTTGACTGAAATGCTTCCTGTTCAATATCCCCACTGATTTCCTTAACATTCTGGGATGAGAGTCCACATCACAATTTACTCTAAACTGTCATTTCCCTTTCATCACTCACCTCAGCAATGAACCTCTCTCCACTGTCCCTGTGTTCTGCCTCTGACTCACTCTCAAGCGCCTAGATGTCAAGAGAGGTGGTGAAGTGATCATTATTTATTGAGCAGTATACTCTTTCACATTGAATCATAACAAGTCATACTGAATGTAAATACAACTGACTCTAAAGTAAGTCCCAGGCTGTGACATTGGACATTTTGAAGACTCAAAGTCCCAAGCAGTAGGTAGAATATTAGCTATGTATGTAATGTGCACAGAAAATAAACAGTTAACTGAATACTGGGATGGAAATGGCCTATAAGCACTCAGTAAAACACACACAACAAGCTTCTGAATGATAAGAAGTATAATTAAAACATAATGCACATTACCATTTTGAGAGAGAGTACCTAAGTTAAAGAACTCAGAAAATAATCTCTTATCGAACTGAGGCTCCAGTAAAAAACACTGACTGCGTCTACATGTACATCATGGTGTTTACATGAGCACATAGAGATCGGGTTATTCATGTTCCCTGTTTACATGGTAAATACTAGTAACCTGGCATTTCGATGCCTTTTCTCATCTAAACTATTCAGTATTTGTATTTGTCTATCATGACATAAAGACGAAACTCCTCTCCAGAAATGAGACGCTTTTGCCGCCGCCACCATCACTGTTAACTGATTAACTGCTACCAGCTGAAGACTTACTTTCCTCTTCTTTGAAAAACATGTTCTTATGTCCATGTTGTCTGGGGGAGAAAACATATCAAACCAAAGAGATTGTCAGCTTTGATTTTCGCTGTATTAACCATTTCCTGAACACTTGGTGTGTTACCTCCGCTACCGGCATCGCTTCACACAACAGATCTGAGCTGTCCAACTATGACAACACCAGTGGCGCCGTGACTTTTATACCTAGGCCCCCTCTGACCCCCCCCCCCCCCCCCCCCCCCCCCTATCATGACAGGGCACCC
Source organism: Pseudochaenichthys georgianus (assembly GCF_902827115.2). Classification (NCBI taxonomy): domain Eukaryota; kingdom Metazoa; phylum Chordata; class Actinopteri; order Perciformes; family Channichthyidae; genus Pseudochaenichthys; species Pseudochaenichthys georgianus. The sequence continues at coordinate 14,602,009 of NC_047521.1, read as the reverse complement.
ACAGCCAAGCAACAATTACAAATGAATTAAGTCGGCACGGCGGCCCGCATTGAAAATGACTTAGGCCTACCTTTGATGATCAAATCACTGAAACACAAAGTCCATCCTCCTGTCCTTTTGGATGAAGCACTTGATGGCGGGTCATGCAGCTGATCCTTTGCCACTCCAGTTTATCATTGTAACTCAATCTTGAAAATGACTCGGTTAATAATTTCGCAACGTTGTCATCACTATCACTGAAGTGAGCCATCATGAACGAACTTATGCTAATCATAAATCTATCGATCATAAATCTATCGATTAGATTTATGATTCGAAAATAATAAAAGTAGGATAGACATGTGGATATTATCCGGCTGAACAAAACGTGCATTTATCTAACAGGTTCATTTTCCACAGACCTTATTTCGAGCTATTTTCCAAAATCCTATGGAGAAATCCCATTGCTTTCTGTCGAGGGAATCCGAGCGAAGCTTACTTCCGGGTTTTAGGACGAGTCACTGCACCACTTGCAAAGACCTCACAGCGGGCGGAACTTGTCATAAAGTCCGCGAAAATAAAGCCCGCCTATTTAGAGGGAAGATATGATTGGTCAATTGTACTGTCATTTGACATTACTCTCGTTCAGTTACTATAGCGGGCCCTCTGTGAATGTACAGAGGGACCAACAAGCCCTCCCGTCTTCACATAACTCGCAGAGAAGGCATTTAACCCTTCACATTCCAACAGAAACTGAACAGGCCGATTCGAAGGATTTATTTCTTTTGAAATATTATTTGAAATACAATTAAATCAAGTTATTTTAGTAAAACTAATGAAAAATGTAACAACAACAACATATTTAAAAAAATATTTTTAAAAAAACGTTTTTTTTTTTTAATGTTTTCAAATATTATTTTTTAGAATATCTTAGGCCCTCACAGAGGGTCTAGAGGACCCTGACGGCTCGCCACTGGACAACACTCCTTGAACATGTGCGCGCTATGGGAGAATCTGCCTTGGTACAAAGTAGCAGTGAAAACATGGTACGGAGTTTCATTGATTTGGACATTCTCTCAATAAGCAAGTGGAATGGATTTGATAGTGAAGCACTGACACAGCGCTCTACAAAGTGCGGTGAGTGGGGAGACCGATTCACGGACTTTCCACATGGTAGAAGTGGGGGGGGTCGAAACTAATCATTTGAAAAAGTGGGGGGGACTTTTCCCTCATATAATGGCTGAGACGCCCATGTGTTAATGTACGCGACTCTGGGATTTGTAGTCTTTCTAGTTGCGTATTTTTCATAGTCTTATATTTCAACAGTTTTAAGACAAAGATTGACAAACATCATATGTGTAATTCAGTGGCGAACCGTCAGGGTGCTTCAAGGTATTCAGAGAATACCCTGGAACACTCAGATAAAACAAACAAAAAATCGATTTAATTATATAAATAAAATGTAATAAAATGTATATAAAATGAATAAATGAGACAACAATGAGTGTTGTTGATCTGTAATATTACAGTGTTACGTTGATTTGTTTGTCCTTCTCGGACCATGCACTACGCATTTCAGTAGAAAAGAAAGCAACCAATCAGATCTTGTTCTGGGTCTCTGGGTAGAATATCCTACAACCAAGGTATTCTACATCCTTGATATAATGCCCTGGCCGTTGCACTGAATGAGAGCGTACGTTTGGACTGACAGTTTGATCAACCAATCATATATTGATTTGTAGCCAATGGGCGTATTCTTTCAGAGTTCCCCTCGGTTCCAGGGTACTCTAGAACAGTGCTTCTCAAACTTTTTTCAGTAATGTACCCCTTTTGAAACATTTTCTCAGCCAAGTACCCCCTGACCGACCCCGAACATTTTTGATAGAAAAAGCCTATATAATTACAATATAGTAATGTTCCATCAGTGTGTGATTTATTAACTCCTTCATGCATGAATTACAACAAACTAAGGATATTTTCATCTTTATGCATGAGACATTTTTTTAAAACTGATTTTTAAGTAATACCAATTTAGCAAACCAATGAACAAAATTATATATTATGCAAAAACTATAAAATACAATACACAAATATTATAATAAAATCCACTGTGGTGCCTGATGTGCAACTATACCATCCGAAACCCCATGCAAGAAAACAGGATTAAATTAGCAGTCTCTAATGTAGTGACCACAATGCATGAAAGTGCAATTATAAACAAACCATGTAATAACACTGCAATTACACTATTTAGGAGTTTTAGGTCCGATGCCTCCAGTGCTTTGGCTGATGCTGTGGAGGCTTTTCGCATCATCTCTTGCGATGATCTGTACTCAGCTAGTTTTCTCTTGAAACATTCCGGTGGCTTACCAACATGACACAGGTGTTTGGTGCTGAGATGTCTCTGGAGCAGGGTTTCCGCTAGGATTTTTTCTTGCCGGTCAAATGTCCGGGCAGAATTTATTTTACCGGACAAATTTGAAACTTACCGGTCATATTTCAATAATAATAATAAGAGTTGTGTAGCAGAGTTTCCGTTAGCAGGTAATTACCGGACTATGAGCAGATATGCTTCAGTTTAAAACTCAGTTCACGGGGCTCATTTTTATATTGCTTCAGTTTATAATCTTAACAGATCGAAAAATTCAGATTCATTTTTCAATAAATTATTCCACAAACAACAAACAACATAATTATTACATTCAAACAAACTACTTGTAGTAGATAACGTACATTATTCAGAAGTTTACATTACATTTGAATAATAACACGGGAGAAACGGATCCTCTCTTTTCCCCTCTCCCTCCCTCTCTCTCCTGACAGCACGTCAGTTTCTCAAGCAGCTCCTGCAGCTCGCTAAACAGAGGGCGGGGCTTCAGGTGATTATACAGAGCTGCGTGTCTCGGTCAGACTCAGCAGCTGATCTGATCTCTCTCTCGTCCTGTTAAACTTCACTCACGTTTATGTCCATATCGATCAGATCCAGCTCTCCTGATCGGCCTTTATAGAGAGCACCGATCAAACTATTAAGAGAGAATATCGGCCGATAATGACCGGCGGCCGATCGATCGGAGCATCCCTAATTATTACCAAACCTTTTGATCGGCAGTTTTTGAATTTACCGGTTTTTAATAAATTGTACCAGCTAAAAACCGGTAATTACCGGCTAACGGAAACCCTGCTCTGGAGGTGCGCTGGTTTCATCGAGCTGTTGGCTAGTTTCTCCACACAGAAAAAACACAATGCCTGGGGTGGGTTGCCGTTTGTTGACGTGAATCCCATCAAAGCATACACCTCCTGATATTGACGTAATTTTGTTGGCTCAATTTTGTCTCTCTCTTTTTTCTCCATTGCTGCTACGTTTAAACCACAATTCCATTTCAATGTCTATTCGTTATAATATAATATTGCAACTGGCTTTCCGCTCAGCGTCTATTTAATTTATTGTACTATGATTATTTTTGTAATCATGCATGGTATTTTTTTAATTAACCTTTTTTTTTGTATCACACGTACCCCCTGCAGTACCCCAACGTACCCCCAGGGGTCCGCGTACCCCCATGTGAGAATCACTGCTCTAGAAGGCCCGCTAGTTAACTGGTTCAAGACAGTGGATCTAATCTAGATGAATGCGACGAAGCAATTCATGCCGTTTTATTGTTTTTAACGTTGAAATGACAAGTGCAACAGGTGAAGATGAAGTTGTTGTGGAATTGTTGTGAGTACCCTTTTCAAGACGACAATTCAGTGAAAAGACGGAGGGGTGTGGGGAGTGGGGAGTGGCGGCGGATGGGGGGTGGGTGTGTCTACAGAACGTCCAGTTGTGATGGCTATGGTTCGCCACTGGTGTAATTCATGGAACAATTCAAACGGGATCGAAAGATAAGTTTTCTCTCTCCATTGACTTCAATACATAATTTTTCAGAAATAAGGTCCCATGGGGCGGAAGCAGTCATACACTCTGAAAGCTATCATTAGCAGCTAATATGAACATTTGACATAAAAATGGAATTATGGATTATCAATAATTTTTTCAAAGTGACAGACACATTGGATTAACCTATGGATTAACCTTCAGCTGTGTTTTTCTCGTTTTTTGATCAGAATAACAGTAAAAGGTGAGCATATCTCCGTGTTTTGCTAAGCTACGTCGTGTGATGTCTGTATTTGCTTCCCCTGTCACGAGTTCTGATCGCTCAGTGATGATACTTATATTTCTAGAATCTGTGGAATCTCAGCTTGTTAGCTACGCTTGTTTGTGCATATCCGATAAGTATATTGATTGATTTATACCTAGAGTGCGTTAGCATTTTTTCGCTCAGGGTTCATTTAGACGCTTCTTGTGAGACTTGTGTTTTATTTCGGTAAAAATGGTTCATATCATCAGTTAGCTGAGTTTCTTCCTGTTAAATCAGTAGGACACATGAATAGTTTATTACATTTTAAAAAGACCTGAGACAGTTTTGTGAGAAAAAAAACAGGGGTAAAAAGCCCCTTAACAGGTTAAATAGGAATTAAATCACTTTAAATAATTTTGAGTGTTCCCAAAGCCCCGGTGTTCTGCAGTTTGTGTGGGCCTACTGTACTGTTGCACAGTTTATACAGAAACTATGTCCAGGACAAGGTGTTTGGAAGTTTTGGAAGATTCATAGCTAACCACACTGAAGGTTATGGAGGTATTGATCAGTCTCCTCATATTTTTAAGCCTCAATTTGTCCTTCCCCCCCCCCCCCTAACATCACCAGAAGTCATCATTTAAGGGGTCTTTTCTCCATTTTTTTTAACGGGGGAACATCCCCCCGGGCCCCCCTAGTATTGTTTGGTCAACATTTCCACAGCCCCACCTAAAAATATTTTCCTAACTAAATAAATGATTGAAGCTTCATCTTGTGGGGATAATAAATGTCTACACACATTTCATGGTTATCCATCCAATAGATTTTGAGATGTTTCAATACTAACCAAAGTGATGTACTGACTTTGCCATCCATAGATTAATTACAACACACACACACACACGCTTTCTAATCTGTCACTCTATCATAATTTGATCCTAATCCCTAATCACAATCACATCGTATCTTGAAGGTGTTCTCAATCTGTAGTGGGATTATGGGATTGCAGAGCATGTGTGGCAGACTGTGAATGAGCCATCCAAATATATTACTGTGGTGATTGTGTGTTTATGTGTGTGTGTTTAGGGGGGTGTAAGGGGTGGATTTAATTTGATGATGGAGGGGGTACAGGGTGCACCCTCGCACTGATTCACCCACTGAATCCACTTTAAGCCTAATATTACAAAAACAATAGACACTGACCTGCAAATGTGTCTCCCCCCTCCTCAGTTGATCTTTAATCTCTTTCACTTTAATTTGTTTGTGTACAAGTACATGACATAAAACAAGATAAGACACAGATCTACCCCCTTTTGCTTTTTGTAGTCACATGGTCACATTTATTCTAAGCCATGTACGTTTGGGGAATCCACCACTTTGTCCAAACTGAAATATCTCAACCTATTGTATGGAGTGTCGTGAAATGTGTTTCAGATATTCTTCACTCACACTGGATCCATTTTGAAAACGTTGAAGATCTTGTGACTTACCAGCACTCTAAAGTTTTCAATCACCATTCTAATAGACTTTCATGAATTGGTAGAAAAAGCTACTATACTCACGAGTAAAAGTCATGCATTCGAAATTATATTTTAGGTAAACTATATAATACAAATCTGCAAAATGTGTCCTGAAAGATATTATTTGTTCACACATAGGGTATGGATCTTGTGCAAGATGAAAACAATCTTCATATTTTATTGAGTTATTGTGTGTTCTGTATGATAAATCAACATTAGTGCTTTGAAACTGTATACGGATAAACGAAGTAATGTCTTCTTTAGCATATATTGGAAAAACTGATAAAAAAGTACTTATTAATGTTTTTTGAGTTGCTTATTTCATAACAAAACACTACTGGCATCTAATCAATAGAGTTGGACACATTTTGTACAGGCATTCATGTTCCCCAGAGGATGAACCTGTGACTTTTCCTGTAGTTACACCATTATGATTTAGAATTAAATCTCTAAACAACTATTGGACAGATTGCGATGAAATTTGGTTCAGACATCTATTATGCCCATATCCTTATGTTGGGCCATCACAAGGTCTAATTTGTCTAATATTTCGGTTTATGAATAAATACTGGCCATGTCTGGAGGGTAGTGCTAGAACTGCGAAAATGCCACAAGCTGGTTATGGTGAAGAAAGGTTGTTGTGCAGCAAGTCTTGCGTGTTTGTAAAGTTTCACCACAAGAGGATAACCATCAACACACAACAACCGAACATACTGTACCTTTAAAACTCATGATCCCCTATGGTCCATCAGCCTCAGCTGCACTGGGTAATTAGTGCTGACAGGTAAATCTCATTATGCTGACATGCTCAACTAAGATATTGTGAACATGGTAAACACTATGCTGATGATATAAAGTTGTCTTTTTTAATCACATTTTTTCAGGTTTGTTTCCCTCTTTTCTCATTTAAATTGACGGCGCCTTCTGAACGACAAAGCTTTTTTTCAGCCCTCCACCTTACCTGGAGCTGTCGGGAAAGCTGACAAAAACTCAATTTACAGAGTTTATACATGGTGACACAGAACCTGCCCTGCATTACAGGATCTTTATAATGTATCTGTATGTGGCTGTTTAAGCATTCCTCTTGTGAAAGGCAGAGGAAGATGTTCAGTCCTCTTTATATCTTAAGGTCAGCTGACCCTGTTTGACCCCACAGGGGCTGAAGATGATGTGCCAATAGAAAAACCAACAGCTTTGTTAGCAGGATGAGAAACGCTTTTTAACTGCTCCCGTGCTATCCCTCGCGTTCTTCTTCCTCCCACTCCTTCTCTTTCACGGCGAAGGATGTAACATTGCACAATTGAAATGTCAAACTGGGTGATTTTGCACGAGCATCACATTTCAACCGAGACTCCTTGTGTCTGAATTTGTTGTCATGGCTCCAAATGAAAGTTTAAAAGGATTGCAATATCCATACACGATGAAATGTAATATACTGATGGACCCCTGAAATCTGTGTGTGTGTGTGTGTGTGTGTGTGTGTGTGTGTGTGTGTGTGTGTGTGTGTGTTGTGTTGTGTGCGTCTCAGCATATGATTTTGAGTGGAGTAATTTAGCAGATGAGCGTGTGGCCATTGTTAGAGGGATAATCTGGCTCTTGCTGCTCAGATAGGTTAACATGCAGCAGATTAGACCAGATTACCCCAAACCACACCAGACAGCACAGCTTCCCCCCCCCCTCCATCCACTTCCCCTCTGAGCACCCGCCCTTTTGCTTTCCTCCTCTTTTCACTCTTCATGACCTCGACTTTGCTTCACTTCATCCTCTTGGCTAAATTAAATTCTATATCCTTTCCCTACTTTTCCTCTACCCTTAGTCTTGCTTTTTCCACTTATTATTCCTACATCTTTTTTATTTTTGTTACAAATACATACACTTCTATTTGTCCAAATCCAAGTTTTGGAATCTAATCTTTCAAAGCCAAATAAAAAATTCAGATACAGAACAATCATTTAGGTTGGATTCATTTGGGTGGAAATGCTTTGGATCCGAGATCAGTGACTTTTTACCAAAGTGCAACCTATAATTAACATTTCATATTAAAAGTATTCCTCCTACTTGGGTTTAGTTAGAATTTTTTCTAAAGGCACATTTTTGGCCTTAAAACCTGAAAAAGGGGCATCATTTTGAAAAGGCATGAAAACAAAATGCGTAATAGTGTCAATCTCAAAAAAGGATTTAATATAAAGTAGGATTATATCACGGTCTGGAGTGGACACTCTATACATTTTACAAATATGAATAATTGTATTTATTTTCTTTCTCTTCCAGATTTATATACCCAGTTTGGATTGAAAATATTTTAAAATCGGGCTCATTCTCTTCATTTCCTTTTCTTTGGCATGTTTTCCCAACCTGGTGAGTTTTACAGGAATGTGTTTGATTGGAGGATGTTAATGTATGAGAGGCAGTATGTCTTTCCTTGCATCTGTATGTCTCTGCCAGACGTTTGTTCAGGTTCCAGCTGTTTGTATTTTTGGCCGCTTGCATTTGTTTGTCAGGCCGCTGCTGTGTTTGACTCACTTAAGCTACTGAGCGAGATGACACTAACAAAGCACTGGATAATGATGTAATCTCTGCCTTCACATCTGGCCCAGCTGTCATATGAGGAATTATTAGTCAAATTATCTGATTATTTTGTTTATTCATCTATTAGTAAGGTGTTTGTGCTTTAATGTCTCGCCTCCCATCTGCCATGTGTGGATGATTGTTTGTGAGCATCTGTGTGTCTGGTTAGGTGTTTACATGTGTATTTATGTTTCTCTTTATGTAAAAAAATAACATCTCTACTCCAGGGGTTTCAACTCACACAGCTGGAATATGACCTCGCCAATAAAAGCAGCAAGATTAACTTCCAGGTGCTGGGTTACAAATCAATCAGGGAGCAGGATTAGCTGCTCAGGTACAGTTACGTGAATACCTGTCTTTCTCAGCTGTCTGTGCAAAGGTCGACATGGGGTCATATGGTGACCACACACACACACACACACACACACACACACACACACACACACACACACACACACACACACACACACACACACACACACACACACACACACACACACACACACACACACACACACACACACACACACACACACACACACACACACACACACACACACACACACACACACACACACACACACACACACACACACACACACACACACACACACACACACACACACACACACACATATGCCACATTTCATTTGACCAATATCCCATAACCCAAATATATTTTATTTACAGTGTATATAAAGCAACTAATTTTCATGGGGGCTGAAACCAGCATTTTCCTTCATTAGTGACTTTAAAACAGCTTGTGTCCTAGTTGTGCCATACTGTACATCATTTCCTTTTTGGCTGGGTGTTATTGAAATAGTTTATGGTGCAGGGTCTTGTGCATTCAACCTGATTGCTGGCCTGTAGAATAATGCATATGAGGTGTTGTATGAGGAAACATTAAATAAAAATAAAATGAGTTACTCCTTTAAATGAGAATGTATCATAATTTTACTTTTCTACCATCTACCTTATTGACAAACAGACTATGCGACACTAAATTAACCGTCACTCTTAGTAAAAACCTCCCGCTCTCTCCAAATCTTAATTTTCATCCTCCTTCACCCGCCACAATTTGCCCCCCTCCTTTCTGTTTTTCTGGGTACCATTGTGCACCGAACTCTCCTGGATCCCAGTAAGAGCACAAAAGCACAACAAAGACCCAGGAAGTGATTAGTGGCTTAACGAGGAGGAGGCTTTGCGGGGAGTTACGGGGGCAGCATGGCCTCTTCCATAAGAGGAGGTGAGGGGTTTAAAGTTTCAGGGCTTAAGAGGTCAGTGTTACGTTGTGGAGGTCAGTGGAGGGGTTAATTAGGAGCAGGGCTTTTGTTTACGGTGGATAAGGAGACGCAGGAGGTGATTCACTGGGTATCCTCGCTGTGCTCCTCCAGCCACCCTGGAAGTGTCATCCAGCCCTGCTCTCCTTCCTCCTCCCTCATTGTCCCGCCGCTGAATGGAGATGTAGCTGAATTAACTTAATTGTCACCATTACGACACACTCGCCCCCTCATCACCACAACACACCCATACACACCTCGATTATGTTTGGTTCGTCCTTCCTGCTTCAATTCGAAGAATGCATTTTCAACTTGGAAGAGCCCTGGCCATGACTGTCACTCTGTGTGTGTGTTTGTCCATTGTTTTCTGCTGTTTAAACACACACACAGAAACATGCTGCAATCCTCTGGAGACTCAAGCATCTCAAGTAGAGCCGAATGAACCACTCCATGTGAATGTGGTAACAAGAAGGAACTTAACTGACATTGAAACGTCTTCTTGGCTGCAACATTTTTCCTTGGCGATCCCCAAAAAATCTCCTCTATCGGGTTTACTGTCAGTCTAAGGTGCTAAAACGATGTTAACATGTGCTCCTGTAACCAAGCATGACCTTTAGTTTAAAGAAAGGATCAACATTCATGCCGCAGATCTGGAGATAACATATTTTTTATTTCACACATTCGTTGTCAAAACCTTGCACTATGTAACCCACAATGCAACTCAACCATCAAAAGTTTGGTTGGCTATTCCGATGTGTGATGCGGCTAATGTAGCTTCGAGATGCTAGCCACAAGTAAAAATGAGGAGCGATCTTTTTAACCCCGGATTTGTTCCATTTTCAGATACTTAAACTGTTTGCGTTGGGCTGTTATTATTTTTAATTAATGTAAAGCCTATTTGATTATATTTAATGAAGGAGAGAGATTACCATGCATCATGGGGTAAAAACTGGCACACGTCTCCTCACACCGCCATGCAGGGACATCTGTCTGTTGGGGTAATTGGCATTAACCCTTTAAAGCTGGGCGACCCCCTTTTTCACGCCCAACACATCTCCACTGGACCTCCCATTGGAGTTTTCATGTTTGTGACAACAACATTTAATGAGATGGTGCACAACGTATAAAAGTGTGTGTTTTGGTTTACTAAAAAGAATCACCTTTTTATTCATATACGCACTCATAGACGCAGTAAATCTGCACTAAGGGTGCCACGCTCCAAAGCATATGGAGCAGGCCAACCCGATATGTGTTAATGCTGATTGAATATGCGGCTCTATTAGACTAATGTTAGCAGGCCCCATGCTAATCCAAGGTAAGAGAATGGAGCTGTGGTTTATCTCTGAACTTATGGATATTAGAGAATAGAAAAGTGATTAGAAAGTAATTAGAGTGGACGGAGACCACTTAGAGAAACGTATGCTTTCAGCTCAGGGTGAGAATTTCAATCACACTGTCCACATTATTGCTATTAATGGTGAGAGAGGTTTACCGCCAAAACCATAGAGGTTATGAGATTTAGACGATAGCAGACAGAGATGTCAGCCTGTCTTCTTTTTTTTAACATGTACACAATATATTTGTCTATGTTTAAAGGGCCTTCTTGTTTATTTATTCATTTATTATTATTATTATTATTATTATTATTATTATTATTATTATTATAATTATTATTATTAAATATTCTCTAAAAGCTAAGTCAAGTCAATTCGTCTTGTGGTTGTCTTGTTATGTTAGTCATTGCACTGCAAAACAGATGAAATATAAAATGTATTTAAATTGAAGAAGAAAAAAAACGACAGTACAAAAATACATTTAAAAAAAAAGCTTTTCATAATTCTTTGCACTTTTCAAAACGAGTTTCCAAATTCTTTACATGGATTAAAAATAATTCAGGACGGAAAAAAGGCTATAATAAAATCAATAATGTGAGATATACAATACTAATACTAATAATAATAATTATAATAATAATAATAAAATATATGATTGAAATAAGATAGTGTGCTAACATACATTTATATTTTTGAGATAATATAACAAAGAAAGTTTTAATATTTAACAAACACATTTGTTGAACAGACCTTGTTTTTAAAGTACTATTCAAGATGATATGAAGGCATGTGGATATCTTATCTCAAATATATCACTGCGACGGAATTTCATATATTTTTTAAATGTTTTTATGATGCCGTTTTAGGTCCAATGGCACTGATTTTAATTTACTGACTGACATGACTCGTTTTAATCTCCTTTAGAGTTCTGGAAAAAGCTAATAAGTGTTCGGTTTCCTGTTGAAATAGGTCACAATGAGAGTCAATTCAGAAGAGACTCTATGTCCAGCTTGTGCTTAACAAGAGGGAGATAAATCCTCTGTGTTTGATTGACAGGGCTGCCATGACAACCCCGCATCAGCTCTAGGGTGTCCAATCAGGAGTCAGATCCAGGGTCCCTCCCTGACTCCCAGGTGAGCTAAAGAGTCAGACTTCAGCAGATTTCTGTCAGACTCTTTCCGAGACGCACTGCTCTCTGGTGTCACTCTGTCATCCAGATGGTGTTCAGGTCGCCACTCGACTTTTTCTCAGCCTCCCGGATCCTCCTGCCACACTTTGCAGATGGGCCACCTACCCAGGCCCGCTCCCGGTCCCCGAAGGACCCTCCCTGTGCCTGTCCTCCCCTGGCTCTCCCGGGAATGTGTTTCTCCGCGGCGCAGATCGCCAGCGTCTGCGAGACTCTGGAGGAGACTGGAGACATCGAGCGGCTGGCCCGCTTCCTCTGGTCCCTCCCGGTGACCGCAGACGGGCGCGACTCCATCTCTGAGCACGAGTCCGTGCAGCGGGCTCGCGCCGTGGTGGCCTACCACACGGGGAGTTTCGTCGAGCTTTATCACATCCTGGAGACGCACCGCTTTACGCGCGCATCGCACGGAAAACTTCAGGCGATGTGGCTTGAGGCTCACTACCGGGAGGCAGAGAAGCTCCGGGGGAGACCGCTTGGACCTGTTGACAAGTACCGCGTGAGAAAGAAGTTTCCGTTACCGAGGACAATCTGGGATGGTGAGCAAAAGACGCACTGTTTCAAAGAGCGCACACGGGGGCTGCTAAGAGAGTGGTACCTGCAGGACCCCTACCCAAACCCGGGGAAGAAGCGGGAGCTGGCCCATGCGACCGGACTCACACCGACTCAGGTTGGAAACTGGTTCAAGAACCGGAGACAGAGGGACCGGGCGGCAGCCGCCAAAAACAGGTCAGTGACTTTGACTTCTAATAAGTAACAGTTAGAGAAAACATATTGGGCTGAAAATCCACGCGATAGCAGCCAGAATAAAGTGTTACTAATGATTGTGTTGGTATAGGATTGAAATACTATTAAAGTCAAAGCAACTTTAATTTCGCCAAAAGCAACCTCTTTATTGATTATTCTTACTCATTCTCTCTTTGAGGCAATTTCGTCTCCACATGCAGCCAATGTTGTGCGTAAAAGAGGGCCATTCATGCGTAAAAACGCACAGCCATTCAGCTTGTAGGTTTTTGTGTTCCTTCTGTCAGTCTGACCTGGACGATCTTTCCTCTTTCTGTCTCTCACTATAATTGGCTTCAGGATCAGTGTGTGGGTCATCCTGTTGATGAAGACAAAATGTTCACTAATGGGTGCAGATTGCCTGCATGCACTACTTTAGTTGGACAATGGCTTCATTTCTAACATTTCTATCAATTTTAACAATGTCATCACAAGCAGATTTTCCCACTTTTGACACATCTTTATCACATGTTTTTAGGTTGCAGCATCACCGGATGTGTCCAGATGGTGTTCGGTCGCTCAGCGGAGGAGAGTGCAGTCCAGATGAAGAGCGAGCAGATGGAGAAACTCTTCTCTCAGTAACAGACAGTGACTCTGACTTGGATGTTTAAGACTTGAATGTACAATGGACCTTCGAGGGGCCTGTGATGGTCAGTTGTGGATTACCAGAGAGCGGAGGATGTGGACAAAAGGCTCTTCACGGTTTGGGTTGCAATAAATGTTCAGGGCTTATCCCCAGCCCATCAAACAGGTGATGTAACAAGTTGCATGAAGTTTCTTTTGTTTCCTGACAATGTGAAAAATGTTTCTCTATGCTGCTGGGTTTAAGTTTATATGATCACCAGACCCACATTTTAGATTTTTTAACTTCATCCATGCATGGATGGTGCATCTGTTGACCCAGCTTACCGTCACCCTGATTAAACAGACATCAAGCCATGGACCCCCGTTGGACTTTAACCCATGGACCCCCCACTTGGGAGGACCTTTACAGACTGCCAGGGGGATAATCACTCTTATTTTCTCTAATTATGTGTCATTATGTTTTTTTTTGTTTTTTTTAATGAAACGAGTTGTTTCTCTAAAAGACCCCAGGATGTCATGCTGTAGACAATCAATACGCACTAAAGCCTTACCTTCCTGTCTGGCTGTTTCTATGTTAATGAACTTTTATTTCTTCCTTTACCTTCACTTCTACTTTATTTAAAGTTCACAGAGTTCACTGTGCAGTCTGTGTGTGATACTATGTCAAACCTAATGTTACATTTTATGCTGAATAAATGTTTTTGGTATTTTATATAAATAAAAGTATTTAATATATCACTGTTATTGTGCCCAACACTCTTCTTTGATAACACCATCACTGTCAACAATTGTAAATGTTTTTTAAGTTACATTCATGTATAGACAATCAAAGTCAATACATAATAAGTACAAATATATGAATATAATGCAAAATGGAATTAATAATAATAATTGCCTAAAACAATGGTCTATACATCTATTTGTTAATAAAGGTTAATAATAGTTTTGGTAAATTATGTTTGTTAATCTGTCATATCTAAATTTGTTAAATAAAAAACTGAATAGAAGCATATGGTAATCATACATAAAAAATGTAACAAATATTTTTAAAACATCTCAGTATGAAGCAAGCTTTTTTTTCTATTACCAAATTTGTATATTTTTTTACAGATACCTACAATTTATGGATAGCTTTTTACTGCATGTGCAGTAAAAAGCTATTTTAAAGGTTAAAAAAATCTTAAAGGTTACTTAAGGTATATAATACATGTAGTATTATATACCTTAAGTAACCTTTAAGATGCAGATTAATAATGTAGAATACATCAAACATATGTGTTATAAATTAATGTATTATTATATGTTTTCCTAACATAAGACATTGTTGTTTCCTTGGGATGATTTTACAAGCCAGTGGAATTTAAACTAGTTAAAACCACCGTCACATCCTTATCACTATTAATAATCCAGTTATATCATATCAATTATTATAAAATGGGCCATTCTGCATAATGTACTTTATTGATGCTAACACTTGAATGTTTTTACATAAGGAACACTTTGAATGCAGGGCCTTTACTGTGGTTGTATTGCTAAACTATTGCTACTTTTATAATAATACTTTCTCCACTGCTGTCTGATGGGTTCTGTTACTTTCAAGCTTTCTCTGTTAAATTGTTAAAACGTTGCAATAGTTTCTAATATGTCTGCACTCAGAAGGCTCCCATATTAATATATCCCACATTTTTTTCTTGCCATATTTTGATTGTCAAGTAAATATGCACAAGTCTACCCTCCGTTGTTGGAAAAAAGAAATACAGATAAAAGAAACCGTATGAGTGGAAACACAGTCAGTCACTTTCATCAGGGCTGCCAACCCTCACGCATTGAGCGTGAGAGTCATGCAATCAACCCATATCTCACGCACTCACGCCACACATGCCTTTCCTCACGCTAAGTTTGCGTCCAAAATAAATGTATATAAAAATAAAGTGAAGGAACAGCAAACGGAGCGGTCTACGAACAGTGGCACCAGCAGGGGGGGCCAGGGGGGGCCATGGCTACCCTGATATATTTGTTGGCCCCCCCACTGGCCCCCCCACCACACACACCGCCTCGCCAGTCACGTATGCGTAGTAGTTTATCTGATATTTAACAATAAATACACAGCCAGTGAGTCGCTTGATTTGAGCTTCCAACGCTCACACTGCAGGCCCTCCCTCTCCCTCTTCTACCATGGTAACACTCTGATACTCGGCGCACCACTCTGATACTCGGGCGCACCAGGCTGATACTCATGCGCATCACTCTGAGATTCGCACAGACAGCAGCAGGTTTCAGCAAAACGTTTCTTTCTACTGACTTTTCTACTGACTTGACATAAATACACCAGACTTCTAAGGTAAGTCATATACATTAGTTGCCTGTTAAGCCCCACAACCCTTTAGGCTTTAGTGTGTTAGCTTTAGGTAGCAAAAAACGGAGATATGCTTACCTTTAGCTGTTATTCTGATCAAAATGTGTGTTCAATGGCATTAAAACGAGAAAAACGCTGGAAGACCTGGAAAACAGGCTCGGGGCTCAGTAAAGGCTGGCTTGACTTCAGGTATAATTAGTCTGTAAACACACTTTGGCGGCTATCCTAGTTAGCGTTAGTTTAACTTGCTAAGCTAACGTTAGCTGATGTCGGTATACTGGGCTGATGTAATGCGTAGGCTACTATTAATCACTGCTGTGTGTAATGTCAATTTGCAGAAAATGAAGAGAAAGTCAACAGACATCTCTTCTTATTTTAAGAGGAAGATGAGTAAAGGAGAGACAGAGCTGGCTGGGGAGCAGCAGCATAGGGCTAGTGATGAGATGGCCTTACATGCTAGAAAGTACATGTGGAACTCTGTTTTGTAAAAGTGAAACTAAAACCTAAATACAGTTGAATTAATGTGATTGTGACCTTTTTAATCATTTAAGTCTTCTACACACTTTAGGTCTGCAGCTCCTTCAAAATGAAACGAGAATCTATGCAGTTTTTCCTCTTCTGTGTTCTGAGGTTATGAGCCGACCATTAGTCAAGTTTGTTTTCATAATGTTCTGTATGCTAATTAATTTCAAAACAAATGGAATACAAGCTATATGGATTACTCTCACCACAGTGGCCTAATCTAAAAAAATAGAAATATGTCTCGTCACCTATTTTCTGTCTAATACTAAAAGGTGGTGTTTTGTATCATTTATAATGTTTTGAATTTGCTATAAAGGTCAATAATATATGGTGTTTTTGTGTTCAATCACAGTATGTATTTACCATTTTATACCCCTGTTTTTGGGTCCTGTTGAAATAAAATAGTCATGTTTTAAAACTTGATTTAATAAAGTCATGTCAATCATCTTTGATCCCAGTGTGACACAAACAGCTTTGTTGTGTCTAAAACTATTTATAACCTAGAGACATAATATAACTGAAGAACATGTTGTGTTGCTGTTGTGTATTGTATGTGTTGAGAATGCTGAACATTGTGTGCCTTACAATAAAGGAACTTATTTAAATTAAGCTGTATTTGTCTTTTTTTAAAAGAAAGAACAACTAGCATATATAAAAACCAAAACAATAAATGACCAGCACATGTACACATAACACAAAACAAGGTTCTTTTAAATGTTGTTTGAAGTAAAATGTTAACTATCCGTATTATATTCACTTCAGATGAATAGTATCAGAAAATGTAAAATAAGAAACCAAAGTATATCAGTAGGTGATTCTCTTTGCCATTGTTTTCATCTAGTCTATACTTTTACAGCAATTAAATTCCTGGTTTTGGTATTCCACCCCAAGATTTTCAGTGGCCCCATTTGGCCACCCCAATGATACATTTCTGGAGGCGCCACTGTCTACGAAATGAGACGGTCAACTGGCTTAGTTCAGTAAAGTTGGAACGATATTGGGATATTCGGATTTCACGGATCAATAACTTGTGAACAAAACGTTATTCAGACACAAATGACATCTCCTAAGTACCGTGGTAAGGTTGACAACGAACTACAATCACATTTTGATAAAAGATAAAGCCAGTACGCGCCGTCCTCCGAGCTGGACACATCTCTATCTGCAGCCGGAGAAGAAACGAGTGCTCGGGGACCGTCTGCAAAGTGCAACTCCGAAAAAAGATAATAGAATAATATTCAATCATTATACAGCTTATTACTACCAAACTCACTACACACATCAATAGTATCCTGTCATACTATAGCAAGGAGTTTGGAAGAATATGCTTTTGAATAATATTGGGGAATATTTATAATGTAAAATCTTCAATACATATGGCATCATCTTAAATAACTTTAGCCTACTATTATACGGTATATTTCTACCAAACTCACTAAATTTGCATTATTGTTGTTAGCATCCGGTTAGCTAGCTGCGCTAACGGATATTAGAAGCTGTTTCTAAAACAAGGAGAGGGAGAGCTCTCTCCTGTCAGACTGAGAGGCTCAGTGAGGTAAGGCCAGGGACTCTCTGAGTGTTTAGATAGTTAACTTTAGTCTAGTTATCTCAGTGGGTCTCAAACGTTTTGGTCACCATTTATGAGAATAAATGAAAAACAGTTATGAAATACTATATGACAGTAAAACAAGAATACAGTTTAAAAGGTGAGTGATTTGTAAAATATCCATAAAGAAAAAGAAAATCTGTTTACAGTTCTGTTTCATATGGGTGTTGAGAGATGTATCCATCAATTAATGTTCCTCTCAAAATGCATGGTCAATGCATTTAACTTCAATATTTAAAAAACAAATCTGCTGAAAGCCCTGCTTTCATTCATCTGCTCAGCGGCTGACCAACACAGTGGCGCCCCCCCGTGGTTAAAGTAAACACAGTCAAATAAAGATGTTGGCTTTTATTCATGAAATAAACAGTTCTAAATTACACGAACTGAATTTTAATAGTGCACTCAACAGGTCAGATAGATTTTTTAAACTTAAAACGATGATATTAAACAGCGTTACATTCCCTTCAGATTCTTTATTTAACACTGTCCTTAGCATTTTACAGAATAACATATTACTTAGTCCTTAGCAGCCTACCATAAGGTGATTTAAGGGCCTTCAGGGCATATAGTTAAATAGGACAGAAAAGCTTGACAGGGTTTATTTTCTTGTGAGTTAAAACTTTTTTTGCTGAGCTCCAAATCTTTCAAATAACTCAAGCTTGTGGGCGGGGCCAGCTTCAAACAGGAAGTTGAGCAACATCGCATGGAGGTCAGATGGAGGTGAGGACAGTAACATTTATGGGTTTTTGCTAGTTTTCGTCACAAGGTCGTACAATTATTATACTGCACAAACCTGTAATGGAAGCAAAACAGTCATGTACTACTGAAACCAAACCAGAAAAAACAAAAAAAGTAACGATTTTCTTACTTTGGGAATGTTTTTCAAAGGCTTTGCTAATGAAGATGTTGACCTTGCAATAGAGAACAGTTGAGTATATGATACACTACTTTTAATTTCTCCCTCTTTGCAGACCCCTAATCAACCGCAAAAATGTTCACAAACCAACACTAATGGTGCATTAACCTCCTAACCCTTCCCATGCCTGATTACTCTATAGCAGAGTACTAGCCTACAAATAACAAATACCCAAGTCAAGGTTACTTGGTCAGGGCCTGTATACGCGCCAAATGAAATGCGGGAATTATACCTACACTAACTCAAACCAATGATAACATGTTTGGTCCCAATCACCTAAATGTTACAACAAATGATTTAGGGCAGTTTACTCAACAGTCTGTGCCACGCCTCCCTGGTATATATATGATATAGGCCTACTCTTCTTTTACTTTAATGAAAAGCATACATCTTCAGTATTACTGAGATGTAGTGCTGCGTACCGGTACGCCGAACCGGTACTGGACTTGTAAAAAGTTTCGGTTCAAGTCCGGTTAAAACCGGAACGTCAGGAACCGGTACTTGGACTCGCAAAAAAACTAGCACTTACGTATATTCTGGTGTCTGTGGTTATTTAAACATTCCCTGATAAACGTTATTCAGCGTCAATAAATGAGTGCTAATCCCAGTGTGCTCAGTGTACAACATCACATGTCATTTCACCTTCGATTTACGGTTTGAAAACGTAGAATTTCGCCACATGCTAATGCTAACCGGAAGTGAAGAATTTTCAGAATAAAAGTTTTAAGTTAATAGTGTGAACTTTCGGTTTTTTCAGAATAAAAGTGATTTAAATTAGTGTTTTTAATTCAAAATTACGCCATATCAACATTGATTTTAATTTCTAACAGTATGTATTGTAGAGTTGTAGAAAATACATGGTGCACAGACAGTACAGTACACTGACTGTACAGTCACTAGAGTGTAGCCTATAATGTATATTAGGTGTGTAACAGTGTGATGCGTATAGTCTACTCTACACTCTACCTTTCAGCAACGTTTTAGGGATTTAGGCTCAGTCAGCTCAGGGACTGTTTGGTTACTTTAGTTTGGTAAATGAAATAAATGTTTGAACTTTGTAGTAGTTCACTGTAGTTGCTGTCATAAGTCATTTGTAGACTAAGTGGCACATTTGTACTTTGTAGAGAAATGTAGACACAAGTTGGAAGGGAGCACAATAAACCTGACGAGTTTGAATTTGAGTTGATTATGAGTTAATTTTCAATTGATAATTAGCTCACAATAAGTTCACTTTAGTTACTCACACAACTTGACACAAGCCATGGGTTCAGGTCCGGACTTATAAGTCCGGACCTGAACCTGAACCTCTGGACTTGAGTCCGGACCTGAACCTGAATGTGAGTCCAGGTACACAGCACTACTGAGATGTATCACTTGTTGTGCTACTTTATGGCAGGAAAACTTACACAAGGCTGATATTCTAAAATGTTTACCTTTTTGCCACTGACTTGTATTGTTACACAATAGCCATTAACCTTGAACAATTACATTCAATGATTCTCTCTTCTAAACCATCAACGTGTATGTTAGACCCAATTCCAACTAAGCTGTTGAAGGAAGTTTTTCCATTAATTAGCACTTCTTTATTAAATATTATGAATATGTCTTTATTATCAGGCTATGTTCCACAATCATTCAAAGTAGCAGTGATAAAACCGCTTCTTAAAAAGCACAACCTCGATCCAGAGGTTTTAGCCAACTATAGACCTATTTCTAATCTTCCGTTCCTCTCAAAAATTCTTGAGAAAGCGGTCGCAAAACAGTTGTGTGATTACTTAAAAAACAATGATTTATTTGAAGATTTTCAGTCTGGCTTTAGAACACATCATAGCACAGAGACAGCTCTGGTTAAAGTCACAAATGATATTCGAATAGCCTCAGACAAGGGACTTGTCTCTATTCTTGTTTTGCTCGATCTTAGTGCTGCATTTGATACTATCGACCATGATATCCTATTGCAAAGACTAGAGCACTTAGTTGGCATACAGGGAACTGCTTTAGGCTGGTTTAGGTCCTATCTATCTGAACGCTCTCAGTTTGTACGTGTTAACGATGAATCTTCCACGCAAACCAAAGTTAGCCATGGAGTGCCACAGGGCTCAGTGCTCGGACCTATTTTGTTCACATTATATATGCTTCCGTTAGGCAATATTATAAGGAATCATTCTGTAAACTTTCATTGTTATGCGGATGATACTCAACTATATTTATCAATCAAGCCTGATGAAATTAATCATCTAAATAAAATTCAAGACTGCCTTAAGGACTTAAAAACGTGGATGACCTTAAACTTTTTGATGTTAAACACGACCAAAACTGAAGTTATTGTACTTGGCCCGAAGAATCTACGAAACAAATTATCTAAAGACATACTAACTATGGATGGCATTAATTTGGCCTCCAGTGAGACTGTAAGGAATCTTGGTGTTATATTTGATCAGGATTTATCCTTTAACGCCCACATAAAATCAATTTCAAGGACCGCCTACTTCCATCTACGTAACATTGCAAAAATCAGGCATATCTTGCCTCAAAACGATGCAGAGAAACTAGTCCATGCATTTGTTACTTCTAGGCTGGATTATTGTAACTCTTTATTATCAGGGAGTACCAAGAAGTCAATCAAGTCGCTTCAGCTGATTCAAAATGCTGCGGCTCGTGTACTAACCAGAGTTAGGAAAAGGGACCACATTACTCCTGTTCTGGCTGCCTTACACTGGCTCCCTATAGAACACAGGATAGAATTTAAAATTCTTCTTCTCGCCTACAAAGCCCTTAATGGGCAGGCGCCATCTTACCTTAAAGAACTCATTATACCCTACTGTCCTACTAGGGCATTGCGTTCCAAGAATGCAGGGTTGTTGGTTGTTCCTAGAATCTTTAAAAGTACAATGGGAGCCAGAGCCTTTTCTTATCAAGCTCCACATTTGTGGAATCAGCTTCCAGTTTGTGTTCGGGCGGCAGACACCCTATCCGTTTTTAAGAGTGCGCTTAAGACCTTCCTTTTTGATAAAGCTTATAGTTAGGGCTGATTAGATTCAGCCCCTAGTTTTGCTGATATAGGCTTAGTTTGTCGGGGGACATCTTACTTCTTCCTTCTCTCTGTCTATACCCGTGTACACTCATGTTCCGATTAACCCAGCTTCCCCAAATGTCTTTCTTTTTGGTGTCTATATACGCTGGGATCCGGAGTCATGGATGATCCTGCGGTCCTGTGTCCTGGATCGCGAGCGCTGGATCTTGAGTCGTGGCTGTGGTCCTGGATCATAGGTCCTGGATGGATATCCTCGTGGATTCATCTTCCTATTATACACACATGCATTTCCAAACATTTGGACTACCTATGTTGCAAATGTATTATCTTTTCAATTTACACACGGCATCTATTGCACGTCTGTCCGTCCTGGGAGAGGGATCCCTCCTCTGTTGCTCTCCCTGAGGTTTCTCCCATTTTTCCCTTTAAACTGGGTTTTCTTTGGAAGTTTTTCCTTGTACGATGTGAGGGTCTAAGGACAGAGGGTGTCGTATTGTCATACTGATATTCTGTACACACTGTGAAGACCACTGAGACAAATGTAACATTTGTGATATTGGGCTATATAAATAAACATTGATTGATTGACAATGTCCTTCATTTTTTACAGAATGTAGCCAAATAATATACTTGGGTCTTTCTCGCTGCAGGGTGCCTTTTGGTGTCCTGTACATCGTCAAGTTGCTCAAAAATGAAATATAAAAGTTGTTTTTCATATTAGTCTTACATTTCTATACTAAAATGCCTTACTAGGCTCTTTAGACACATTTTCTAGATTTTTTTCATGTTTGTATCATTTGTATGCTATTTTGCTATGTCCCAAGCACCACCCATTAAATCAGTAAAATTATTCAAATCTTTAAGAAAAAGAATGTCTTCATATTACTCAACTTGAGTGCATTGATCATTTGGTGATAACAATCATATTTTGTTTATCAAAAGTTTCTTCTCTCTTCATTAGTAGGAAACTCAAAGTCTAAAGTAAGTGAGTACCGGATTTTCTTTGGATAAATTAGATAACATGCTTTTCCTAAGCTGAAGATGTCCACCCTGTCGGCATAGAATATGCTGTAAGACATGTAAATGTAACACTAAATTGTCTATAAAAACCAGAGTCAGCTAGTCACAATTTGTTGGAACCAACATGCTAACTGAAGGTCAAAATGTCCACCCTGTCGTTGTACCAAAATGTCCAACCTTTCAACTCTGAGTGGTCAACAGGTTTCATGGTCTGTTTGAAAGGATGTCCAAGAGTTCTTACAGTAATGTTCAGAATTTAAGCTAGCCCCCCAAATGAAAACCATTATGTTTCTTAAATCAACCTGTCGTGAAAATGTCCAGCCCGTCGTTGTGTTTTTCAAGTTTTATGAAAATAAATAATCTATTTTCACAAGTTATAAAAAAAAGTTTTTGTTGGATTTCTATATAAATAAATGAGGACTTTATAGTATTGTCGACATTTTGACCAGATTGCTGGATTTTATTTAGAAAAGTTAAACTTTTGCATATTTTAAAGGAAAGGAAATGTTTTGCACTAAATTCATTATTACCAAAACACTTTTCCTATTATTTAACATCAATTGTTAAGAAAGGGATAACATATCTTTCTGAAAATGTCTCACTGTTTAATGAAAATGTATAATCTGTCCATGACAGGTTGGACATATTTTGGAAGTGCTCCTATATTGTCTGCTTACAGTTCATTAATGAAAAGCGCAGGAGCTTGGGAAACATGCATTTCTAACAGCCTGATATCTACATAATACAATGATTATGAAGTTAAAGGGAACATCTTCACAAATAATGAAGTCTCAAAGGCACCATACAGCGACAATGACCAACTGAGGTTTCATAATTTTGTTTAAATATTTTTTAAATTTGTATACTTCTGAAAACTTAAACTCCACCATGCATGTTACAGGTATGAATATTCAAATGTCTTTCTACTGCTCAAATTTTATATGACAGATAACGATTTTAATTACAAAATATTATGCATTTTAGAGAAAAATGTATTGCACAACATCTGTAAAATTGTACATGTTATGTTACCCTATGTCTCTATTTATTCTATCTGCTTTTACATATATATATATATATATATATACTCAAGTGTCTAGTGGAACTTTAACAACGTTTTCACTGTAGTTCCACCAAAAAAACATTTCCCCAGAAAACTTCTCAGACATTTTTATTTAAGTAATTGCTTTTGGTTTTGATACTCTAATTGCATTTGGCTTATAACACTTGTGTAGGATTTTAATGCAAAATATTAACTTTTTTTGCAAAGGTTTATTGGTACTTTTACCAACTCTAATTAAAGGATTGTTGTGTCACAGAATTTATCACAGTCGAGACATGGAGCTACGAGTAGCACTTGAATACGGCGTACCGTGACGTCACGCATCATCATCTCGGCGATACCACGCACGAGCCAGCAGAGGGCGCAGCTGGACAGGCCTGATGTGCAGGTAGGATGTTCAATCCAAGTCTTTGTAGGATGTCCCCAACAAAAACGGTTTTATTAAGTGAGCACAAAGAAATATATGTTATATTTCATTTTATTATAAGATTATTATTTACTTATTGTTATTTTACTTATTACTAGTTGTAATAAAATACCCATTTTACTAATAATGACTATTATTTCTAATATTAACATTACTATTACTACTATAACATTACACTCCTAATACTTTATCTTACCTCATAATATCATGTACAATGTTAATATGCTATGCGATCTTGCCACATCATTTTATTATATTTCTATGTTATATTTCTACTTTGCTTAAACAGACAGCCCCTAACATTGTTATTTAATCCTATTATTTTATCTTATCTTTTCTAACACAGACATATGCAAGTACAGTATACGTTTTAAAGAAACAAATGTTTTACTCCTGCATTAAGGTTTCTTTTAATCGCGACATTTACTGTGAGTGAGCAGGAAGATGTTCTGTTCTGTGATTGGTGTGTGAGTGAAACATCTGAGGGCAGTCCATGTGTTATGTGTTTGTGCCCTGATCAGGCGCTCCTAGTGTGATGTGTCATGTCTAGCTGTAGTTTCCTGTTATGGTTTTGTAGTCCTTATCGTTTCTCCTCCAGGTGTACCCATTTGTAATTAACCCAGGTGTGTCTTGTCTCGTCATTACCTCATGTATAAGGATTCTGCTTTCCCCTTTGTCTGTGGCTGATCCTGTCTGTGCAGTACGTGTTCTTGTCTGTCATTACTTTATATTTCCTTTGTCCAACCATGGTGGTAATTATTAATTAAATTCTTCTTTTGACTACTTCGGCTACCGTCTCCTTTATTATGTTGCCTTGACTCGACATTGAGCCTGCTAACAGTCAATGGTTACGTAATATGGGGGCTCGTGCCAAACTGATTTGAGCAGGAATTTGGTGGTGGCCGCTGAGCTTAGTCCACACTTTGAATTATGGTTGACAGTGTCGTGTGTGTGGCCCATGTTTTATACCCTCTTGGTAAATAATTCTCCAATAAGGAGCGTTTTCATCCAGCTAGGGCAGCTGGACCATTTTCTATGGTTCCTTCCTTCGCCTGGAAGACATACCGTCTATGCTGGTCGGGGTAGTAGGAAGACCCTGTCAGGCTCCTCCTAGGCCGGCGTATGTCAGCTAGTTAGTTATATAGGGGGTCTGATAGTGAGGGATGGAAACGTTTAAGGGATGGGCCTTAGTTTTTTTTTCCTGTTTTGAACACACGACAGTTGTTAATCTCTTGCGAATAATTTTGAGTGTGGATGCTTCAGAAGGTCATACCGGTGCTCTTCTCTATTTAGTGGATAGCGGTAGGGGAGCGGTGGCCAGAGTTATTAAGAACAGACTGTACAGACGTGTAGGGTGAAGCCGGTTTTGTTTGTTTTTTGTGTATATGTTAATTGGTTGGTCGTATATGCTGGTGGAAGCGGGATTGGTTCTTTAGTTTCTTCCTCCCCCGGTGTGACGGTACTAGGGCAGGTATGCCTGTGAAGGTATGTGATTTTGTGGCTAGGCCAACGGTCAACATGTTGAGCTTGTGCACTAAGGAGGAATTATCGGGGATAGCAGAGCATTACGGTGTCAGGCTTGCCCCGAGCATGAAAAAGCAGCAGCAGCGGTTAGCGCTGGTGGAGGCTTTGACCGCCATGGAGGTTATGGAATCTGTGGGCAAACCTGAGGAGCAGGAGGTAGTCACATGTGACCCGGTTTCGGAGAACCAGGTTTTGCTGAGGAAGATGGAACTAGAGTTTAAATTCGAGCAGCTGAGACATGCAGAGCGGTTATGCGCTCGGGAAGCGGAGGAGGCAGAACGTGGGCGTGTGCAAGGCTTGGGGTAGAGGCGCGGGCAGTGCATCATGAAACTGGGTTCGATGCTACTAGGCACCTACGTCTGGTCCCGCAATTTTCCGAGAAGGATGTTGACAAATATTTTTCTATGTTCGAAAATATAGCCACAACTCTGAAATGGCCTAATGACCAGTGGACATTACTTCTCCAGAGCGCACTCACCGGGAAAGCACAACACGTTTACGCGTCACTTTGCCCAAACACCCAGGATTACGCCGTGGTGAAGGCTGCTATCCTTAGGGCTTACGAGCTTGTGCCGGAGGCGTATAGGCAGAGGTTTCGCGCTCTTAGAAAGAACAATGTGCAAACCTACGTGGAGTTTGCTTACGAGAAGGAGCTGTTGTTTGATCGTTGGTGCGCGTCGGAGAAGGTGGACACTTTGGTTAAGATGCGGGAACTCGTGCTTCTTGAGGAGTTTAAGTCATATTGTTTGCCCGATAATGTGGCGATGTACATTAATGAACATAAGGTGACTGAGTGCTCGGTGGCTGCGAGCCTGGCGGATGAGTTCGTGTTGACGCACAAAGTGCTCTTTGACAGACCTAATTATCCCGTGCGCAGGGTGGAGAGTAGACCGAGGTGGGACTTGGGTGACAGGCCTGTGGCCTCTGGCGGTGGCAGTGTGGGCCAGGTTGCTGAGCGGGGAATGAGGGGAGAAATGCGTGAGTGTTACCACTGTGGTAAAAAAGGCCACATAAAGGAGAACTGTTTTGCCCTTACCCGTCCCAGTAAACAAATATCGTTGATAATGACACCCACACCCACACACACATCTCTGAGTAGGGATGCCCAAAGGGGTGAGGATATGAAAGCGTACTTACCGTTCATCAGTGAGGGGTTTGTATCCTTGTCCGGCGAAGGGGTGAAGGTTCCTGTGACCATATTAAGGGATACGGCTGCGTCCCAGTCATTTATTCGGAGAGATGTGCTGCCTTTTGACAGTGGTTCAGAGGTGGATGCTGGGATGACTGTCAGGTCTTTTGGGATGCATGTCATGGAAGTTCCGCTTCACACTATCCATCTTACATCTGAGTTGGTGTCGGGGCCAGTGGTAATTGGGGTGGAAAATTGTTTTCCTGTCGAGGGCGTATCATTAATTCTCGGGAATGATCTGGCAGGGGGTAGGGTCCTCGTGAAGGCAGATGTGACTTGTGTGCCAGCAGAGTCTGGGGCGGTGGACGTCCTGGCGGATGCGTATCCGAGAGTGTTCTCCTCATGTGCAGTCACGCGGGCCATGGGTATTAAGGCTCTGGCCGAGGAAAAGGACGACGTGGACTTGTTTGATACCATCATAGCGACTGTTAACGGGGTGCCTGAGTGTCGTGACCCACTTATGGATAATCCCCAGGGTGCAGTACCACGGGGGCCTGAGGTGGAGGGGGCGCTCCCGGGGCAACCCGACTTGTGGTCATCATCTCAGTTTGTTCCTGAAATTGCCCCTCTTGAAGGTGATGCTGTTCTTCCATCTATTCCAGCCGGTCTCAGCCCTTTACTGCCCTCTACTTCCTCGTGTGAGTCTGCCAGTAGCGCGGCTGGGTTTTCGTTTGCTCGTGAGGAGCTTATCGCGGAACAGGGTAGAGATCCAAGCCTGTCAGGCCTTTTTGCGAACACAGCAGGAGTGGGAGAGAGTGAGATTTCTAAAAGTTGCTATATCCTGAGGGATGGGGTATTGCTGCGTAAATGGTCTCCTAGCCTCGACGCGTCAGCGGAGAATGATTGGAATGTGGTGACGCAGGTTGTGGTTCCGTTTAAATACCGTCACGATATTCTGTGTTTGGCTCACGATCACAGGCTCGCAGGACATCTGGGGGTCAATAAGACGTATTATAGAGTGCTGCGTCAATTTTTTTGGCCAGGGTTGAAACGGGATGTGGTGCAGCACTGCAGGGGGTGTTCAACGTGTCAGGTGGTGGGTAAACCTAACGGGGTCATTCCACCGGCGCCACTCTACCCTATCCCGGCAGTGGGGGAACCTTTTGAGAGGGTTATCATTGATTGTGTAGGTCCACTCCCTAGAACCAAGGCAGGTAATAGCTTTCTTTTGACCATTATGTGTGCCAACACACGGTTTCCGGAAGCAATTCCGCTGAAACGGATAACGGCCAAAACAGTGTCACAGGCCTTGGTGAGGTTTTTCTCCGTTTTTGGTTTGCCTCGCGTGGTACAGTCCGACCAAGGTACGAATTTTTTATCCCGCATCTTCTCGCAGGTTTTAAAGCAGCTGGATATATCGCATAGTTTCTCTAGCCCATATCACCCACAATCCCAGGGGGCTTTGGAAAGGTTCCACTCCACGCTAAAAACAATGCTTCGGGCGTTCTGTCGTGACACGAAGGACGACTGGGATGAAGGGGTTCATTTAATGTTGTTTGCCGCAAGGGAGGTGGTGCAGGAATCTTTGGGATTCAGTCCTGCAGAGCTGGTATTTGCGCATTCGGTTAGGGGGCCGCTTAAGCTGCTGAGGGAGAAGTGGTTGGGGGAGAGCGAGCCGAAGAACCTGTTAGACTATGTCTGTGGCTTTAGGGAGAAGCTGAAGAGGGCATGTGAACTAGCGAGGACACATCTGAGTGACACACAGGGGAGGATGAAGGGCTGGTATGACAGGAAGGCTCGGGATAGAACGTTTGTGCCAGGGGAGAGGGTTTTAGTGTTGTTGCCTGTCCCAGGCTCCAGCTTACAAGCACGGTTTAGTGGGCCGTACCTGGTTAGAGAGAAAGTAGGGGATTTGGACTACCTGATCGAGACACCGGATCGTGGGCGGAAGACTCGCTTGTGTCATGTTAATATGATTAAGCCATATTATGTGAGGGAGCCTCTGGTGAATCCTATTGACAATATTGTTGTGCCCTCTGCGAGTGTGTCCACTGTGCCGGTGTCAGTTTGTATGTTGGCGCCATCTAGCGTTGATGAGAGTAATGACAGTCTTTGTTTTTCAGAGGGGGTTGGAGAACTGGAAGATGACGTCATTATTCCGTCCAAGGCGGTCGTGGAGGGACGGTTGACAAACACTGAGTCATTGATCACTCTTGACTGTCATCTTGGCCATTTATCAACAACGCAGCGAGATGATATCAGGGGTTTGGTTGGGTCTCATTGTGAGCTGTTCTCCGATATTCCTTCGCGCACTAACGTATTACAACATGATATCGATGTGGCGGAGGCATTACCCATTAAACAGCACGCGTATCGCGTGAATCCATATAAGCGGGCACGGTTACAGAAAGAGGTGGAATACATGCTCACTAACAATATCGCTGAGCCCAGTTTCAGCCCATGGAGCTCGCCATGCTTGTTGGTTGATAAGTCAGACAAGACAGATAGGTTTTGTACGGATTTTCGCCGAGTAAATGACGTGACTAGGCCTGATAGTTTTCCATTGCCCAGAATGGAGGACTGTGTCGACAGGGTGGGGAGTGCGTCTTATGTAACCAAGCTGGATTTGCTGAAAGGATACTGGCAGGTGCCACTTACGGATCGCGCTAAACTAATTTCTGCGTTTGTGACACCTGACAGTTTCCTGCAATATACGGTAATGCCGTTTGGTATGCGCAACGCGCCTGCGACTTTCCAGAGGCTGGTGAATCGTGTTCTGTCAGGCGTAGCTAATTGTGAGGCCTATCTCGATGACCTCGTCATCTATTCTGACGATTGGGAGGGGCACATGGTTAGTTTGCGGGAAGTTTTTGACCGGCTTGGTCAGGCAAACTTGACCCTGAACCTGGCCAAGTGCGAGTTTGGCAGGGCGACCGTCACCTATCTTGGCAAGGTAGTGGGGCGGGGGGAGGTCCGCCCTGTCCACTCCAAGGTGGAGGCGATACTTGGCTTTCCAGAGCCTGCTACACGTCGGGACCTCCGGTGTTTTCTGGGGATGACGGGGTATTATAGGGGTTTTTGCAGGAACTTCTCAGCGGTAGCTTCTCCCCTCACAGATCTCTTGAGCCCGAAGATCCCATTTCAGTGGACGCCTAGGTGCACTTTTGCGTTTCAGCAATTAAAGTCCATCCTGGTCAGTGCTCCTGTCCTCGCAGCGCCTGTGTTCACAAAGCCTTTCAAGTTGGCTGTGGATGCTAGTGAGCTGGTCGCAGGCGCGGTACTTCTGCAGGACGATGACGGGGGTATAGAACATCCGGTGTCGTATTTTTCTAAAAAGTTTAATATACACCAGCGGCGCTATTCCACAATTGAAAAGGAGGCTTTGGCCTTGATTTTGGCTCTCTCCCATTTCGAGGTGTATGTCGGTTCATCCCAGGTACCGATTAAAATATACACCGACCACAACCCGTTGGTCTTTATAGGCAGGATGCGGAATTCGAACCAGCGGCTAATGCGCTGGAGCCTTTTCCTGCAGGCCTTTGATGTTGACGTGGTTCACGTCAAGGGCAAGGACAATGTGTTGGCTGACGCGCTATCACGGCTGTAGACAGGGTGAGGGGGTGCTATTTATCCTTGAGGTGGTGTGGGGGTTATGGCCGCTGTTTATGTTCATTCCCCCATTTCGCCTTGGGGTTATGGACATAAAGTTGGGTGTGGGGGTGTTATGTGTTTGTGCCCTGATCAGGCGCTCCTAGTGTGATGTGTCATGTCTAGCTGTAGTTTCCTGTTATGGTTTTGTAGTCCTTATCGTTTCTCCTCCAGGTGTACCCATTTGTAATTAACCCAGGTGTGTCTTGTCTCGTCATTACCTCATGTATAAGGATTCTGCTTTCCCCTTTGTCTGTGGCTGATCCTGTCTGTGCAGTATGTGTTCTTGTCTGTCATTACTTTATATTTCCTTTGTCCAACCATGGTGGTAATTATTAATTAAATTCTTCTTTTGACTACTTCGGCTACCGTCTCCTTTATTATGTTGCCTTGACTCGACATTGAGCCTGCTAACAGTCAATGGTTACGTAATAGAGTGACAGTTGCCATGGCAGCTCATTAATCACTCAATGTGACCAATCAACTGAAGCAACAAGACAACATTAGGGTGATTAGTGGCATGGATGTGATGTTTATGTTTGCAAGAACCATGTGATACTGAACTTAAACCATGACCTTACTCTAAGTCTAAATACAGAATATAGTTTTTATAATAACAATAGCAAAAAAAGATAATCATTTGTAATGCATGCTTCAAGCATCATAATATTAAGCACTTCGCATGAGGGGAAATTGACCATAATTGTTATTTAAAGGTCCCATGAGATGGCCATCTCTACTGGTAATAATTCCATTGTTGGGGTATACTAGAATAGATTTACATTGTTCAATGTTCCAAAATCACATTGGTTTCTCATACAGCATGTATTCACTCTCTGTACACGCCTTGTTGGAGCTCCTTTCTGCAGTTTGGTGCTGAGCAGGTAGTATAAAGAAAATGTTTACAGCTCTTTATATAAACACAGTAGCCTGCTATAGCCAAAGAATGACACTATGAGACTGGTGATGGCCTAACCACTAAACAATTAGCTAAAACTCACAATAGAGCTCTGTTAAAACAGACGGGAGCTTCAGATATTTCTCTGTAGGATCATACTATGAGTCACTGTTATAAAGTGTTCTTACTTTGTCATTTGATGTGTTGTTATTATAAAAATATAAATTAAAGCTGCTTTAAGTTCATGGTAATTTAACAAGACCCAATCTGATAAGTCCTTGGGGATATTATGGAAGTACAGAGTAATACAAGGCATGACGTTATTTAATAATATAAAATATACATATATTCTTTTATTCTACCTTACCACCTGCTTGCACCTGATAGGCAAACAAAAGTGGGTGTCATATTTAAGCTCGTTTTTTTCATCCTCACCAAAATGTCATCTGTAAAGCAACACTCTTTCCATCAACAATGGGCCAAATGACTTTGTGTAATGGCAAAGAAGTTCCTTTTAGTGACGAACCCAGATCATTTTCACTGAAAGCTCTATGAAGTGTTTTCAGCAGCTTTCCGCTCATACTTCAGGTTTTTTTATTGCTCACAACAACTTAAATGTTTTGCCTAACCGTGTGTGTGTGTGTGTGTGGCTCTATTGGCTGTCTGGACATGGCACACACTCTCCATGCATGTGGGTGAATTCCACCCCCTTTGTCGTCTGTTTCGTTTAGAAAACACCTCTTCTTTCCACACACGCACGCACGCACGCACGCGCTCTCTCTCTCTCTCTCTTCTCTCTCTCTCTCCTCTCTCTCTCTCTCTCTATCTCTCTCTCTCTCTCTCTCTCTCTCTCTCTCTCTCTCTCTCTCTCTCTCTCTCTCTCTCTCTCTCTCTTCTTTTCCTCTTATCCGGCGCAAGAGCTCGGCAGCGGGGGTGACGCGTTTTGCGCATTTCCTGCAGCTCGCGCTCACTCACGGATTCATGAGAGAGAGGCGACGGGAAACAGGGGGCGCGCGCAGGCACTGAAGAGAGGAAAAAACGAACGCGAGCAGAGCACCGTGATGTATTTGGGGTGCTCGTGAGCCCGACAAATACTGCATTGAGGGGGCAATAAGGCATTGTTTTCCGAGAGTACGCGCAAATATCGCGGTACCGTCAGGTCGAAGCAAGGAGATTATCCCAGAGAAGAGCGAGCGAGGGGCTGGAGGACGGAGCACCAATCCCGGATGGCTAGGCGCGGCTGCTCGCGCTCTCTCCCACCCTGACCCGGGAGAGACACACGGACCGTGGGCACGCTCGGGGGCTTCACGTGAACCCAACCGGAGCTCGTTAACCCGCTTTCGCCCTTTCTGTCGTTTTATATCTCGGCCTGTTTCCGCTGTGAATCTTGTGTGGCGCACGGGACCGACCATAAACAGACAAGGCAGCTGCTCGGGTGGGAGAGTGTTCAGCAAGCGACCTCTGAAGGGTGTGTGTCTGCGTTGTTACTGCGTTATTCAGCCCATTAGAGATCAGCTGGACTGTAAGTGTTTGTGTGTGGATAAAACAGGTCTGGGATGTGGCTGTACTAGAGTGAGAGTCCAAGGAACCAGCGGCATTATGGGATGTAGCAGGACTGTGCAGTGACCCCGCTTATTGGAAGGAAACACTACAGGAACACACACACACGCATCCTCTTATATATACACTACGCACACACACACACATCCCAGCAGCCATGCCTGTCTTCAGTGGCCTGTTGAAGGTGCGAGTGTGTGAGGCAGTGGATCTGAAGCCCACACCTTGGGCCCTGCGTCACGCTGTGGGTAAGAGCGGCTCCTTCCTGCTGGATCCTTACCTGGCCCTGAATCTGGACCATACCCGGCTGGGCCAGACCGCCACTAGGACCAAGACCAACAGCCCCGCCTGGC
Organism: Pseudochaenichthys georgianus; assembly: GCF_902827115.2. Classification (NCBI taxonomy): domain Eukaryota; kingdom Metazoa; phylum Chordata; class Actinopteri; order Perciformes; family Channichthyidae; genus Pseudochaenichthys; species Pseudochaenichthys georgianus. The sequence continues at coordinate 14,568,609 of NC_047521.1, read as the reverse complement.
ACCAGGAGTTCTGCACTGAGGTCCGTGAGGGAAGGAGTCTGGAGCTGTCTGTCTTCCATGATGCACCCATTGGATATGATGACTTTGTGGCCAATTGCACCATCCAGTTGGAAGACCTGCTGCAGAACGGGACTAGGCACTACGAGGACTGGGTATGTGTTAGATGTTTGACTCAGTTACCCACAGAGCATTGCTGAAGTAGTCTTCAGGGTCCCGAAAGCCACAGGTTTGCATGTTGGTAAATGTGTGCTTGTTTAGGTGAAACCAAATTTGATAACTGTCGGTCTGCCTACTTTACATCCCCTATCAGTCATTTTTCATGCTGAATTATTTATTTCAAAACACTTATTAGCACATCTCTGGTGAACACAATAATTAACATGTTGCTTTGGTATGTTCATTTGTGGTGAACCTCAAGTATACTCATCTGACGTTTGAATATACAATTTAATTTGGCTACATAATCATATGAGTAGAAGTCGATCGGAATTTCTTTAGGCAAGGACAACCCTAACAGACCCCAGACCCTCAACCTACAGGAGCCGCAGTTTAAAAAACCTTCATATTCTCTGAAACATGAATTATTTTGTTTGCATTGCACATGTGATGTGGTGCTTGTGGTTACTTGAAGGCATCGGGCAGAAAATGCAAACTGTAGGCAACAGTTTTCCGTGTGGCCCTTTCGCCACAGGATTCACACGTTTTCATCAGCCAAGTTCTATAACCTATTCATCCAGTAAATTGTCTACTTTGTTCATTTGCTGCTTCACAAAACACATTCATCTACACACACCCCTTCACCAGAGCCTCCTAGAATAACTACTCCAGTGAGCACCTTTGGGGGGCTGCTGCTGCACTGATGCACTGATCTAACTTTTGTCTTTTCCCGGTAAATATACTGATCCTTCATCTCAGGTCTACAGATTACTGATCAAAGATACCATTACTGTCTTTTCCCCAAATGTAGCAGCTACTCCACTGCATGGAACTAATAATAATACTAATAAACAAATCATCTGTTGATTATTTGAAAGATTCATCGATTATTTATCTGGTGTATCAAATGTCAACAGAATAGTGAACATTCTGGTTTCTCAGAAGGTGATATCTTCAATTGACATGTTTTGAAAGTAACAAACCTCCAAATAATATTTTAACATATTACATACATAAAAGCATTATTGCATGACAATTACCTTTTTGGATTAAACAATAATAAAAAGAGTTGTCAACACTGATCGTTTGGTTGACTTATCGTTGCCGCTCTTCAGGTCAGGCCATCAAGTCATAGAAACGGCTCACATTACCTTTAATCAAAGATGTTCTCCTCTAACTCTCTTAAATCTTTGTCGGATTTCTCTTGGCACTTTCTTTGGCAGCAGCAGCAGTGTGTTCTTAGACAAAGTCATAGTCCAATTTTTCCTCTGCGGAGCTATGGCAGAGTTAGTTTGGGTTTACATTACTTATAATTTGCAGCTCACTCTCTAGAGGGTGAAATTATTTTTGAATCATTACGGTTTCTTGTCAGTTATCTCGTTTGCATCGGGGACTGTGATGTTGAACTGCCACATGTAGATCTGTATGTAAGGGAGATAAAGAGCTGTTTGTTTGGGGTCTGCCACATTTGTTTCCAGTTAAACATGTGATCTTGTTCCACTTCTACACTTTGTTTTTATCTCGTCTCGCTTTAGGTTAGATGAAAGGCTGATGAAGGAAAAGCATTCTGGGAGCTGAGTTCACGCAATTTAAACAACTGAATGTGTTGTTTTGCTTTTAGCTCAATACCTACAAAATACATACACAACTATTTTCACCAAAGTTAGTTGTTCCTTTTTTCAGGCAGCCAATTTGTTGTATATATATAATAGTGTTTGATTAGCTGTACTTATTACAGATCTGCATTATTGCTATTTTATTTTTGTCAAAATTGAATGTTTTCAGCACATTTTTGGTTGAGAAGTCTTAGTTTTGCTTTCTCAGCTAGATAACCATGACGTAATTTGAATCATCAATTTCACATTTGATTCCTTGGGTAGCATATTTACATTCTGCAATACTGTGTAAAGTTAATACACTATTATAATGAATAAGTATAGACAATATGGATCATTAGGAGGGGTTACATTGATTTCAAGTTATGTAATGCTTCACTCTATTGGTATACATTGGCATATAAATTGACGCACACATACACGCACTCTCTCTCTCCGCCATCAGAGTAAGGTCAGAGCATATGGATCACTCTGGTGATTGACCACATCCCATTGATCAGCTGCCGGCTCGCCAATACATCTGCCTCACAGCGACACAGCCCCTCCTCCCACATCCCCTGTGTCCTCCCTTCATTACTCCATTACTTCTGTTCCTCATCCTCCCCTCTCAAACAGAGATTCCCCTCTCATCGTCCTTTCACCCCCCTCGTCCCGTTTCATCGGCTCCCTCCTGATGATCCTAATGCCATTCACTCTTCGGTACTCTCCGGGGACAGATGTTAAGTTAAGACTCAACTGAAAAACGGTGACAAAAGGTATTCGGTTGTCTGAGTCGTATAGTTTTTCTCCTAATTATTTTAAATATTTGTGTCAAAATAAGATTTGAAAATAAAAAGAGACTATTGCTGGCATCGAAAAATGTTAAGGTTTTACCACCCAGTCTCACGGGACTTTAGGGCTATGTACACCAACATACATAAGTTGCATGTATATGAAATGTATGAATCGATCAGTAAGAGTCTTACTAGTTATTAGGGTCATTTTCAAAATGAAAGACCTGTTGTATAAATAATCCAGGTAATGTGTATAGTCATGAATAGACGCATACCAGCCCTATTAATTGAATGTGAGCTAACAAATGTACAAAATAAATACAACGAATAGTATACAAATATTATTATACATTGTAATACTAAAATACAATTATATAAATATGTATGAAATGTATACAAAAAATATATACACACAAACACACACTAGAACTAAGAAAGGAATGTGGTCCGTATTGCACCAAATGTACTATTAGAATGATTTTTGAAAAATAGAATACAATTCCCCAGTATGATGCCATAACCTCATATTAGATAACACACTTCCTGCCTTTTAAGATGAACACCGTAGCTTGTGTGCCTCAGCTCCATCTTTCTCACTTCCTCTGCCCTTCTGCTGCTTCACTCATCTGAGCCTGCTCTCTTTTGTCTTCCACCACATCTCCATGATACATCTCCTGTGGACCCGAGCGCTGTGTGCCCAACCCAGTCTCATAAAAAAACGTGTAATAACTACGTTGGTCCACAGCGTAGGACGTAGTATTTCTACAAAAACGCCTCTGAAATTGTAAGATCCCTACGTTTTTGTTCACCATTCATTCCAATGGCTGGCGTCTTTGTCACGTGATCTTCACATTTCTCCCTGCAGAAAAAAAAAACATGGCCGACATTCGTTTTATTCTCGGTGGAAAATGCCTATTTTAAGGTTAGTTTGGCGATTAAAATGCCTTTTGATGTCATTTGATGCGAGAAATATGAGTTGTTATTTCAGATTATGTGTGCAGTGGATGTACATGATCTTTAGTTTGCTAGTTATTACGAAGATTACTTCAAGAAATTGTGTCTATACAACGTTTTCATTGTTACCAAGGTGGTTGCTAGGGATGCTGCTATCAATATTATTTATGTTATGTTGTGTAACTGTTTAATGGCGTTATCTTTATTGCTACCCCCTTCCCCGTCAATGTATAGTGTTGGTCCACAGCGCAAACGTATTAGTTTAACAAAATCCGCATCTAAAATTGTGGCATAGTGTGGTGCCGAGAGATGGGAGTCGGAGGCGGGGTATCAAAAGTACAAGCTAGACTTTTATTTAGCATCTCAAAACACATGTAAACAGCTTCATGCCCGGGAAGCAAAGACCGGCGGAGACAGGAAGTCCGGCTCACTAAAATGTCCGTGCAGAACAATACCCTAACCCATAGATCCGTGGGTGAATAATGTCAATCACCACAATAGATACGTTATTTTCCCCTGTGCAATTCTCAATTTACTCAACAATAACACATAATTATCCTTGTGTTTATTTATTTGTTTGATTAATAAACACAAGTTGGAGTTTGTCAGGACCGAGGGTCGGAGCAGCTCATTTGCTTTACAGAATATTACACCCGGAAGTAAGTATTCTCTCCGCTTCGCTTGACAAACCCCGTGATAGTCCTCAAGCTCTGTGATTGGAGAGTGTGCAGAGCGTCGAACAGCACTTGAAATGGGATGGAACCACGGCAGACTGTCCCAAACTGGATTTGAACGGGTCCATCGCATCAAATGACATCAAAACGAATTTTAATGGCCAAAGTAACTTTAAATAGGCATTTTACACCGAGGATAAAACGAAGTTCGGCCATGTTTTTTTTTTTCTGCAGGGAGAAATATGAAGATCGCGTGACATAGACGCCAGCCATTGGAATGAATGGTGAAAAAAAACGTAGGGATCTTACAATTTCAGAGGCGTTTTTGTAGAAATACTACGTCCTACGTTGTGGACCAACGTAGTTATTACACGTTTTTTTGTGAGACTGGGTTGGTGGGCCAGGCTGCCGCCCTGTGCCGCCGGTGAAATATTAACCAGGCTTTGATGCTTATTAATTGTCCCATTCAGTAATTGAGATGCTCTGTGGAGCCCATCCCCATGGCGACAATGACAGCCCGTCCCCTTGGTGACAGCCTCTCACCCACAGAAACACTAGCGAAAGCGAGATGGGTAGGTGAGAGTTGGGGGAGATGGGGGAGTTGGGCAGGGGTAAGAAAAGGGAAAATGGAGTAGAAAAGTGCTTTGTTTTTTGAGAAAGCAGACTTTTAAAAAACAAATCATGGCATTTAAAGTTGGATTCTTTGTGCTGCATGTAGTGCTGGGCTTTATGGCCTAAACGTAATATCTAGATATTTTAAGGCCATATTGCAATACACAATATTTTTCGTGATATTTTGAAATCCCTTTCCATACCTTTCACACCGGTATATGGACTTTTTTTTAATAACTCTAGAGCTTGTGATGATGCCCAGGTCTAACCCCAGCACTAATGTGTGTCTATATTAAATATAGGGATTATAGAATAGTTACCATTATACTGGAATTATTTACCTCTTACAATATCAAAACTTTACTTGCACATCTTTTCATTATCCAAACGTTTCCATGACTTTCAAAGTGGCATTTTCAAATACCATTTCATTCAAATCTAGCTACAACTAAATGAAAAATAACTACATTGTATGTCACTCAATACACATTATTCTGCACCATTGTGGCCAAAATTATCATTATTAGTATTTTGATCATGATTATTACAATTATTTATTAATGTAAGTGACAGAACAATTGTATTGCTCTTTCACATTGAAATGAACAGAGCACTGCTTTCACTTCCATGTGGGGCTACAACCCTATAGCCCTCACACAGCACACCTTCTATGTAAGTTATGACTTTAATCCACACACTAGCTGTAATATGTACTCCACCTTTTGTAAAAAGCACATTGACTTCACTTGTAGTGAAATGTTTTATATAAATAATATTGCCTTTCATCAGCTAGGCTAGAGGTGAGCCGCATACCGCTGTAAACAAAACCCAGCGTGTGCATTCCTGAGGTAACTATGGTATGGCTGTGGCAGAGAGATGCAAAGGATGATTACACTATTGTTGATTTTACTTTTCTAAACAAGCTGTTTAGATAAAAAGGTTATATATGGCCGCTGTCACACACAAGCTTACGTTCACAATGCAGCCAATTACTTAAATGTGGTATTATGACCAAATGGGATGTGAACTATTGTGTGTTAAATAAATATATATATATATATATATAGCATGAAAAATCCACAATTAAGTTATCTTAGTTTTTCATAGGATATGATCTTAAAAATGAGGGGAAGTTAAATTATATTTTATATTAAATTACAGCATGACATCTTTGGGACATAACTGTTATTAGGTTTGTTGCTCCTACTCTTAAAACGTTTACATTATTGTTGTTTTAATTTTCTGTTAGCAACTGAATCATCTCCACAATGTGGACCAAATTCTATTTTCGAAAAATCTTCACAACCATACACCATGATACAAGAGTAAGTATCCCTCTTCCCATATCATCTGCTGTTTATTCTAATATGTGCATCTGAGTAATACAAATATAATGCTGGTATGTCTTATATACAACACATACTTGTTGCTATCTACTATCAAGATTTCCCAGAGATACATTTGAATGTGTTAAATAGCAGGATAAAAACATTTTGAAAGCTTGTTAGCTATTTATTATCTAGTCATTCACTTTTATTGTCGTGATAACACAAATGACTTTTCACCAACCTGATCTCACCAGAATGCGTGACTCCACCACGACTCCTTAACACCACAATGCGTGGTGGAGTCACGAACTTTGTTACATTTACGTGTCGGCACCACGCAAACAACCCCAATGTAAAGTGAATGAGGCTCCTTTGTCGTGGTGCACACACGCATTTCTACAACGTCCCGCAGTGAACTTTTATTCTATAAAACGTTTTTTTAAATCTACTTTATAGCTTGTAGTAACTCACGGGAGGCTTCTTTTATTTTATTTGTATTCATAATAATTTTTATTTTTCGTCAGAATGTAAAAATCCTTTTTGACGCTCTGTGTAAACTTCGCACACTGCCACTCCAACATCCAATCACAGAGGTTGAGGACTGATCACGGGGTTTGTCAAGCTAAGCACATGGTGTAGTCCCGATAGCTGAGGATTCTGGGTAGTGTAGTGTCTTCTGCCATCCAAAAACTCCGAAAAAATCTTTGTTTCTCCGAATCGAAGGGGGAAAATACAAAAGCATTGCACACAATTCAAACCAATCAATGTTGTGTAATTAAAAAGGATAATCTGGTGTTTTTTAGTCGATGAGTAGTGCAGATATCACTGTAAAATCAATCGACAGTAAGGAGAATACTTACTTCCGGGTGTACAATTCTCCGTTATCCAATGGGAATGGACGCTCGTAATACAATACAGGGGACATGATCATTATCTTTTAAATAACGTTAACTAAAGGGAACAATCTATTTGACACAGCTGAAGCTCTGGCCTTCCTTAAAAACTAACTAATTTAATAAAAATCACAGTTGTATTACACACAATGCACTGTTTTTTGAGAACACAAATTCGTAACTAATGTAATTTTTACATTCTGACGAAAAATAAAAATTATTATGAATACAAATAAAATAAAAGAAGCCTCCCGTGAGTTACTACAAGCTATAAAGTAGATTTAAAAAAACGTTTTATAGAATAAAAGTTCACTGCGGGACGTTGTAGAAATGCGTGTGTGCACCACGACAAAAGAGCCTCATTCACTTTACATTGGGGTTGTTTGCGTGGTGCCGACACGTAAATGTAACAAAGTTCGTGACTCCACCACGCATTGTGGTGTTAAGGAGTCGTGGTGGAGTCACGCATTCTGGTGAGATCAGGTTGCTTTTCACAGATTACATTTCTCCAGCATTGTAGTTGGACTGTTATCACACAACTGCAAAGTGTATGCTGAATGCTACCTCAAAACAGGATTAGTGTTATAATATACTAAACATTTTGGTTCAATTAATACATTATTATTAGCTGATAATATTTAAAACGGGCTGTTTTCTTCTCTATTTCTGGTTTAAAAACCATTAAAACTATTCCAGGTAGCTTTATAAAAGTGTAAAAGTCTTCAACCAAGTAAAATACAGAGATATAATAGCAGGAAAATGGTGATGAAGGAGAGAAAGTAGAAGAGGAGGTGAGGAAATAGGCGGTGTGTACATGTACATATATCAAGCTGGAGGCTGCCAGGAGCTTCTAAGACAAGATGACCTCACAGTGTAACGTTTCCTCACCGGGACACGGACCACGTCAGATGTCAGCCAGCCTGTTTGAATCTTGGCATCAACACACTCTCACATGCTCATACTTACAGCCGCCAGGATTAATAAATGAAGGACTACACGAAGAGACCAGTCACCATTCCTATTTTAAAACGGTTCACACTGTTCAATGTTTTAATGTAATTGTCTGAGCCTACAGTGAAAGTCTTCCAGTTGTCATTGCAGATCTGAGGCCTATATTTTTATTTCAATCTTTGAGATGTGTTAATAAGTGACAGTATCAAAAAGTTGAACGCCCCTTAACGAAAATAGCGAAATCTATGTCTGTGTTAATCGCTTTGCAGCACTTCTCCCAATATTTCTTGACACCTACGTCGTTTTTCTTTGCATTACATATTGTAGCTATCAAAAATCCTGACTCTGAATATATCCAGGAAGTTGACATGATTTGTTCCCCCATTGGCTGCAATATGACAGTATGATATGACGTTAATTTCAGGGGTGTGGAGTAAAAATGTACAAACTTTTTGCATCAAGTTAATCTTTGGAAGAAAGTAGCATATCTTATAGCTTTGTGATCGAGCCTGTCAGAGTATAAACTGCTACACAATAGAGTTTTGCTCTGCAGGCAGTAATGAGACGGTAGACAATGGTATGACTGTTTCTTTCTATATACTGAGCTCATTGTCCAGTTACGTCTGTCAATAATGAACTCAAAGGGGTTTTTATAACTCTTCAAATGATTTGAACTAGTACTAGTAAGTACCGAGAAAATATTGTGACTGACTAGCTAAATACCGGATTGCTAGTGTGTTAGCTGTTGTTAGCCCACCAGCTAAAGTCTCAAAGCTTTTTGCCAATATGGGTGGATGAACTTAACTACTTTCTCATTTCACAGAGACTTTACCTTATTTTTGGTATTCAGTTAATAATGTCATCCATTACGGCATTTTACCATTGTACCTTTGTATGAGTGGTGGCAGTGAGTTGCAATCCTCTCCCAAGACATGTCCCTGCTCATTGAGGTCACAGCCATATTGTCATCAGCCCTCTCTCTTTTTCCCTTAGCATGGCAGGTTGCATGACATCACAGGCTCCACCCCTCACTGACCTGCTGGTTAAGTAGGACACACTGGATTTAAGATGCACTGTTGCCACTGTGACAATACACACACACACACACACACACACACACACCCCCCCCCCCCCCATAGGTTGACCTGGTTTGGCATCAGTGGGCAGAAGTGTGTGTGTTTGTGGATGTTTAATGCATGTGGAAGGGTAGAAATTGGAGGATATTTGAGAGTTTTGTGACAGCAGGTCCTACTGTGACCCCATGAGTGTGTCTATTTTTAAATGTCCAGAAAGATACATTTATGAATAAGATGAGATGTTATCCATGGAGTTGTCGCTAACGAAAGATACATGATCGTTGCTTGAGTCTTGAGGAGTTGTAGCAATTATCCCCCAACAAAGAAACTATACACACACCTCACTGAAACACACAGCTCCAGTATAATGTTACTGCTACTCACTGTCACACACACCCTCGGTCTCTCTCTCTGGATTGACCGCACTCTCGTCACATGAAACCACTCGCACCGCTTGTTAACACCGCTAGTACTGTTTGAATTTTTAGCAAGAGGTGCGCCTGGACAAAAAACATGTGCCATGGGATTCTTCTAAATAAAAGCATATCTGATGATGGAATGTTATCACTTTTCATCGAGATAATGATTGTTGATCATTAAATATATGCTTTGATTCAGGTTGTTCGATCATCACACCCCAGCCCTAGAGATTAATTTATTATAAAAAGTTTTGCAATTGGTTCACTGTATGCTTAGAAACAGGGATTTCTCCTGCGACTTGAGTCTTCAGGAGGAATATTTTCATTTAGACGATTCAAAAAACGTTGACTGTCTGATCCACAGAGGCTACTCAACAAGCCGTCTGCCAGTCCATCTGGATATCACACACTCGTGTTGGATGTGTGTGAGCTCTAAGACGTCTGAGCACAGACAGCGTGATTTCATCGGGAAAGTCCATTCTCCTAAATCAAATTATCCTTCTGTCCAGCTACTGGACTGTTGGACCAGTCACTCACAGAAGGAGGGAGGCCTTTGTGGAATCTCCCCCATTTTCCCCCCTTTACTCCCACCTCCCAGCTCAGCTCCTCTTACATTATTAGCTGTCTGTGATGTTACATTAAAGATGCATGACTCTCATGCTGTCTCACTCAGCATGGGCCGCCTGTGTGTGTGTGTGTGTGTGTGTGTGTGTGTGTGTGTGTGCGCCGACACGCTTGCGCACTGCTGAGTTATCGAAAGAAGGGCAAACACAGACACACAGTTTTTTTGTGTGAATTTGGTCGAGCTCTCTCAAAGCCGAAATGTGTTATTTGACAGATGGATGTGGGAGGCTGTCACTGAGACTAAAAGCTCCTGAGAGAGAGACAGAGAGAGCTGTCTGCTTGGACAGAGATAGCGAGCTGGCTGGATGGAAAGTGGGAGGGGGTTAGCTCCACAGTATTGATATAATGAAAGCTTTGAGTGCCCTGTCTGCTTGGTTGAGTGCTTCTCTGTGCTGCTGCATATGGTGTGTGTGTGTGTGTGTGTGTGTGTGTGTGTGTGTGTGTGTGTGTGTGTGTGTGTGTGTGTGTGTGTGTGTGTGTGTGTGTGTGTGTGTGTGTGTGTGTGTGTGTGTGTGTGTGTGGTGTGTGTGTGTGTGTGTGGTGTGTGTGTGTGTGTGTGTGTGTGTGTGTGTGTGTGTGTGTGTGTGTGTGTGTGTGTGAACGTGTGACGATGGGACCAACACAAGACGGTTAAGCCTGTATGTGTGTTTAATGCTAACCTCCCTTCAAAGTCCATTTTAAAATCCTCAGGCTCACTCAGCTTCCAGTATGTGTGTGTGAGAGATTGTTTGTGAAGTGATCAGTCTCTCTGGCTGTTACAGTGTCCTAATTGGACTAACTGGATTAATGAGGTGAACTAGATGCTGCAGCTTTCTCTCCTCCCATCTTTTTGTTGTCTGGGTGGGGAAAGTGCATGTGTGTGTCTGTACAGCAGGTTGGTTAAATCCAAGTCACGTTATGGTTCATTTAAGGGTGCTGATTTGGATAGAATCTTCTATCGTTGTCATTCTGTTATTGCTGGGTTTGCTATCCTGGCTCCAAAATGGTGGAATGAGCTCCCCCTTGACATCAGGACAGCAGATAGCCTACACATCTTCCGGCGCAGACTGAAAACTCATCTCTTTCGACTCCACTTCGAGCAATACAATTACTATCAAAGCACTTGTATACTAATAAAGGACTGGCTTATCTAAAGCCAGTTGAGTAGCACTTGAAATGTTTTAGCTCTATGAAACCTGATGTACTTATATGATTCTGTTTTCTTCAAGTTTGTATCTTCTTGGTCGAATGCACTTATTGTAAGTCGCTTTGGTTAAAAGCGTCAGCTTAATGTAATGTCTAATACTATAAGACATTTAATCCATTATTCTGTGATAGAACATACAGTATATCCATAATATTAAGGATTAGATATTGTTTTTTAGCCACTTATCAAACAAAATGGTCTAGCTTCTCAGTTTTATGTCATTTTAAATTAGATCGATTTTGGTCTCTGGGAAATTGTGTCTCATTGTAAAACAGTTTATTATATATATATTATAACTTACCAAGTCAGTGGTGGGTTTTCTGTGGAATTATAAACCTTACAAATCAAGGTTTTCCTCACATCAATAGTATTTTAATCCAATATTATCACCAATGTTGTCCAAAGTTGCCAGCCAACTGTAAGCCAACAGTTGACTTTCATTTACTTATACAGAAACATTATCAATTGATGAATAGAAGTCAAATATTCACTTTTCTTTTAGATCTGTTTTTGGTCTCCACCAACTTATGAAGAAATATCTGGCTCTTTAGCTGCTACAGTAAATGCAGCGTTAAGCCAACCAGTTGTATCTGTCTGGTTCAGGGCAGGCAGGGTACAATGGGTTTTAGTGCTTTTTCATAAAAAAACATACAATAGCAGAAACGGGGGAAAAACAAAACATGAGTTAAAAGGTGCTAAAACGCTGGGCATAGCTGAGGGGAACTGAAGAGTCTTCTGGTTCATCACAAAAAGCTTCCTTTTGCATATCAATTATAACAGTCATTTGATTTATTATTAATAAATAGTCAAGTGCAGCAATACGGAATAGCAATGTAATGTCACATTGCTCAACTTTTAAAATCGTATTATCTCATCCTATAATTAAACTAATTGATGCCCCAGTACAACCCATTGTTGACTTTATTACATTAAAATGCCTGAGGGAGGTTCATTCAAAATACTACATGTGTATTAGTGTTTGCTTTATCCTGAATTACCGGCTGAAGGGTTGGGTTTATGTAGTTAAATGGTTTGTGAATGATCAAACAGAGACAGATGAGCTTACAATCTCAGAAATCTGAGACCGTAGAGCTTTCTCACGGCAGACATGGTGACTTGTCAGAGCAGGAACAGCACAGGTGTGACTTATAACGTTAACGATGCTGCCATTGAGCCAGAACGTACTATGCTGGAACCAGAACAACTAAAACAGGTTTCAATTGAGGTGGCCAGTAAAATAACAGTTTGTATTGAATTTTTGCTCACTGGTTCGGCTTTTCAAGACACAAACATGGAAAGAAACCATCATTAGTGTAACTAGCACTCTCTGTGCTTCTTCTTCTATACGTTTCAGTTCTTATGGTATAAACCACCATGTTGAGATGCTAATGAGAAGCCACCCTGTCTCTATAGTTGTAATTTATGTTAGTAAGTGTTAACCTTCTTTAAAGTTTGACAGCAGCACTCTTCTAGTTTTTTACCACAACATACTTAAATTTTCTCCTGTAGATTCAGCCAGTTCCTCTTACAATTAAATATTAAATAATACAAATAAATAGGTACCAGCCATTTCTAAGTCATCGAACACTCCCTTGTACGCTTGTACTTTACTTTTGAGCAGTTCTGTTATGAGCTACAGTATTTTACTAGCTCCCACCAAAACAAGGCAGCAGTGCAACCGTAGGACTGTCTGTTGCTAGGATACATACACTGAACAAAAATATAAACGCAAAACTTTTGTTTTTGCTCCCATCTTTCATGAGATGAACTCAAAGATCTAAAACATTTTCTATATACACAAAATAACCATTTCTCTCAAATATTGTTCACAAATCTGAAAATATCTGTGATAGTGAGCACTTCTCCTTTGCCGAGATAATCCATCCCACCTCACAGGTGTGGCATATCACGATGCTGATTAGACAGCATGATTATTGCACAGGTGTGCCTTAGGCTGGCCACAATAAAAGGCCACTCTGAAACGTGCATTTTTGCTTTATTGGGGGGGTCCGAAAACCAGTCAGTATCTGGTGTGAGGGGTAGAGTTAGGGTTAGGGTAATGTTGTGAATCGAATGGCCCATGGTGGTGGGGTTATGGTATGGGCAGGCGTATGTTATGGACGACGAACACAGGCCACTCGATTCACAACATTACCCTAACCCTAACCCTACCCCTTACACCAGATACTGACTGGTTTTCGGACCCCTCCAGACCCCCCCAATAAAGCAAAAATGAACGTTTCAGAGTGGCCTTTTATTGTGGCCAGCCTAAGGCACACCTGTGCAATAATCATCTAATCAGCATCTTGATATGCCACACCTGTGAGGTGGGATGGATTATCTCAGCAAAGGAGAAGTGCTCACTATCACAGATTTGTTCAGATTTGTGAACAATATTTGAGAGAAATTGTTATTTTGTGTATACAGAAAATGTTTTAGATCTTTGAGTTCATCTCATGAAAAATGGGAGCAAAAACAAAAGTGTTGCGTTTATATTTTTGTTCAGTGTAGTTATACTGTAGTAGAACGGTTTCCATAGAAATATCTGCATAGCTAAAATCAGTGTCAGATATTTGTCACATAGATTTATTTCACATTACATTTTTGAAATCACTTACACTTCAACAGCCTGTAAATGCAGTAGAAAATATCCCATTCTGCCAAAAATTAAAATGTAACTCTGGCAAGGCCTAATACAACTTCTAATACACATATCTGTGGAGTAGTAGTAGTTATTGATTTGGATAGAAAATACAAGCTTGAAGGCCCCACACCGGCCTGTTGCCCAGACACGAGTGATGTGAGAACAGTTCAGTTATTGGCTGGCATGCCACCGCGGTATCCCGAGCTCTAAATCAATGATGGTGTTGTCCATTTGCTCCACTCTGTTCCAAATCACTCTGAGTCTATCTTTCAGCTGAAATCCCCGCTGAGATGCACTGTTATGCAAGAGGTTACATTTGGGGATTAGCATATCATTTTCAAGGGTAGACATCAAGAATGCAACAGCATTTATAGGTCACAAATCCCATGCTGTTGTCATGTTTTATACATGCAACAAAAGGTTGATACAGCGCTTATGCTCATATGTGCTATATACTCTTTCTTCGACTTTATTTAACTATATCAAGCTCAAAGTGATGATTTCAAATACAAATATATTGTACTTTGTGTAGCACACCACAGTCATGTTGAATCCCCTGTTGCTGTGCTGCATTTCAATCAGTCCTTGATATTTTTCAGGGACCCACAAGTATTCAATCAAAAGATTACTGTAATTTCTAAACACATTCACAGCATAGTTTTTCTCAACCTGCAGATAGTCAGTGTTTTAGAGATAACTGCTGAAATGCAATATGATCTACCAGATGATTCCCGAGTTGTGCTGATCTGAATTCCTCTCCTATGAGTTTGTGTCTTTGCTGCTGTTTCTACATGAGCTGTATGCAGTGTGCGTGATATAACATGGCCACAGCCGTCATCTAAATCACCACTTTCAGCTTCTGCCTCAGGGCTAAGGTACAGAATCGCCCGTGTGATGGAAAAACATCCATTGCAAAAATGGCAATTGCCTCCAAATATCTCGATCAGTAAGAACTGCCAGTTAAAACATTTAAAGCTGGCTTGATACAACACTTTAAATATATTTATTACACCTTGATCTCACCATATAGTAAATGTGACTTATGTTGTGTATGGCTTTCATATGTAATTGATTTGATATGATGTGTTTCAGTAGCTTTTTTTTGCATACAGATTTACTGTGTAGAGTAGACGATAAGTATTTATATTCTATTGTTATAGTTCCTATGCGGTGTTTGTGTCTCATACTCAGCAATGCATGGACATGTATGTGTGTGTGCTGCTTCCTGTGTGTGTCCGTTGCATAAGAGGATCTGCTGCTGTCCCAGAGCTTAACGAAGGATTTAAACCTCTCTTTCTCACTCTCTCTTGCACTCTCTCCTCCCGTGTCGTATGTCTCTCCAGCGCTCTCTGTTGCACTCTATCTAATCTCTGTACTTGTGTATTGAAGGGAGGGTGATGTCATTGTTTGTTGAATAAGTCTTGTGCGTACTGTATACAGATTGAATGTTTGCTTATCTCGAAATGTCTGAGCAGGAAAATGTATTTATTTTCGATGGCACCTGCTCAAACACACAGAACTCATTCCGACGGGTAATTTATTATGTTTGGTAATGAATATCTTCAAACTTTAATGATTGACACACATAAATATGGTGACTTCATTTGCTTTCATTAATTGGTAATTAATGCCATGTTTAATGAGGAATATTTGATTATAACGCAGGTATTCCCTCCTTAGTCATCCTCCAACAACTAGTCTTTGTTGTTGTTGGCTACTCTGAACACCCCCATGAGTATAACACAAAAAATCAAATCTTACTATTTCACAGTCGGCTGACAGAGAGGACTGGGCTCGCTGGTGATCTAAAAAAAAAGCAGCAAATGTGTTGGCTGCAAACTCATCTCAGCACAACGACATTTTGTCTAAAATGCTGCTTTGACTGTTGGGAATATGATATTTTTAAATGTATTTACTATTTTTCATTGTATTTTACAACCCTTAACTTGTTTTATTGCTGCTGTTTAATATGTTCACCATATCCACAATGATAACAGCAGAAGGTTAATGTTACACTTCTGTAATCTGTAAGAAAATGACTGCAACATACACTAAATCAGCTGTGGCCTTATCAGTTTAATTGACATACTCATATTCCACTTTCTAAAAATAAGACCTCATACTTTAAATAATATGTATTGAATTCTAAATTATTTGTTTTTTTGTCTCTGCTTTCAATATTTAAAAGGTGGGTTTGAACAAAGGGCCAATGTTAGCTCTGTATTCTTTCAACTATCAGACCCGGCCTCTATCCTACTGTAGGTCCCTCACTATAGATGAGCAAACCAGCCCTTGCATACAGGGTACAGTGATGGGTTAATGCTTTAAGATTTGTGACAAACTGTAAAGCATTAACCCATCACTGTACCCTGTATGCAAGGGCTGGTTTGCTTTCGCTAACTGTACGGAGGCTCAGTCACTGGTACATTTTTATATACAAAGCCATGTTAGGGAAACTTCCATCTTATATCTGCTCCCTGATCTCTCGGAGAATTGTAAGTGGCTACTGCCTGAGATCGAATGCTGTGGTTTTATTGAATGTGCCAACTGCTAGGACTGTCTTAGGGAAGACAGCTTTTAGATGCGCAGCTCCTCTGTCTTGGAATAGTCTGCAAATTAAATGGAAACTGAACAATCTGGTGCCACTAAATGTTTTTAAAGCTCGGTTGCATGCTACTCAATCGGAAGCTATTGGTACCTGCTTATGTGGATAATTATGTAAATGATGCTGTATGATGTCCTTTTGTTGTTCTGTTTATGTTTTTATGTTTCATGTGGAACTACTTGAGCAGGTCTCCCTCGAAAAAGAGATCAATGATCTCAATGGGATTTATCTGTATAAATAAAGGTTTGAAATGAATGAAATGAAATGAGTGTCTGTGGCTTCAATCAAAAATATGATTGAATTAAACAGACAGCATTCTTATTAAAACACACACCAAGCATGTTACACTAGAGATTCACCATTTATTTTTGAATTTTCTTGGCGGTTCTGATTCAGAAAAGGTCAATTCAATTGTATGCTTCTAAAGCATTGACTATTAAATAACTTACATTTTCTCTCTACATGTATATCAAAAACACAATTGCTCCAGGTAAATCACATCAAGAGTAAAATGGTTCATTAAATCTATATAACAACACACTTTGTGTCTATTCCTCCACCGCTTATTTTGGACTTGCAGGGGGTAAAAATGGACATGTGTGTCAATTTGACCGGAAAGACATCTGATACATGTTGTTTCGCTTGCCATCCATCATTAGTGCCCCTTAAGCCTCCTAACATTGCCTCTTTCTGCTTCCTGACTAACCCTTCATCAGCAAAATAAAACCAGTTGAACCGCTTCAGCAGCAAGTCATATTTGTTGTTAAGTCTGCCAGCTCCACCTACCTAACGTTTCACATCGAGATCAGATCAAAAGGGGAGATTCCAGTCAAGAATGCTTGAAAACACCAGGTGCAAAGCCCTGTTATAAGAAGTCATTTATCTAAAAATATCAGTTACAAATATCAGATACATTTAATGGGCTTTACAGTGATGATGTTAAGGTTAGAAATGAAAATAGTAATGAAGATTCTGACAGTGAGTGGTGGGGATGAGTGTAATGGTATTGAAGATAATGACCTCTTGTGTTTGTTTGTGCTGGAGGAAAGCCCCCTGCTGCACTCTCTGTTCAGCTGGGTTACTTCTCACTGATTTACATTGTGTTTCTCTCTGTCTGTTGCAGATTGACTTGGAGCCGGAGGGGAAGGTGTACGTGGTCATTGATCTGTCCGGATCCTCCACTGAAGGTAAAACCACCACAAGACCTTTTTTTCTTCTACTAAAACTGAGGGAATCTCACTTTCAAACACATGCAGACACGGTGGTATGTGATAGTTCAGTTTTAAGCAAACTAGATATGGAAAACGTCTGCCTCAATCTGCTGCAGAAAGCTGCTGAAAACACTTCATAGAGCTTTCAGTGAAAATGATCTGGGTTCGTCACTAAAAGGAACTTCTTTGCCATTACACAAAGTCATTTGGCCCATTGTTGATGGAAAGAGTGTTGCTTTACAGATGACATTTTGGTGAGGATTAAAAAAACGAGCTTAAATATGACACCCACTTTTGTTTGCCTATCAGGTGCAAGCAGGTGGTAAGGTAGAATAAAAGAATATATGTATATTTCATATTATTAAATAACGTCATGCCTTGTATTACTCTGTATTTCCATAATATCCCCAAGGACTTATCAGATTGGGTCTTTTAACATGAACTTAAAGCAGCTTTAATTTATATTTTTATAATAATAACAACACATCAAATGACAAAGTAAGAACACTTTATAACAGTGACTCATAGTATGATCCTACAGAGAAATATCTGAAGCTCCCGTCTGTTTTAACAGAGCTCTATTGTGAGTTTTAGCTAATTGTTTAGTGGTTAGGCTATCACCAGTCTCCAGTGTCATTCTTTGGCTATAGCAGGCTACTGTGTTTATAGAAAGGGCTGCACAAATGTTCTTTATACTACCTGCTCAGCACCAAACTGCAGAAAAACACAGAAGGTGACAAGCTTGTGAACATATTGGAACATTTTGCAGCTAAAACCGTCAGATATTCCTCTCAAGTGTTGGTAGAGACCTCAGGCGGTGCTAAAGGTAAGACAGACTTATATTCATCAGGTGGACAAAACATGACTCCAAATGAATGATAGTGTCTCTCTGTAACTGCTGGATGTGTAAATGTCCAATTTAAAGGGTATACATATGTTAATGTTGTGTTCACTCCTTGTTTTCGCTGCCCCTTAGTTGAAAAAAACAAACAGTTTTTGCCGGTTTAGCATAATTTAGTGCGCACACATCCTCTGCAATCACTGCCAGTTTACTGCATTAAACCTAGAGGCCATAGAGAGCGATGGAAAGATAACTTCCTGTTTTCTCCGAAAGTTACTCAACAGAATTCAAAGAACTTTCTCCTTCACTCTGTTCTTCTCCATTTCTTTATCCTCTATTTGTTTGATTTCATTAACCATGAAAACGTTTAGAATATATCCCTCTCACACCTTTTCTGCACACATACACTCTGCTGCCTGATAAGAGAGGTTTTCACCTGCACCTGGGTACGTTCACACCTGGTTATAAATAGAAACTGTTCTTTGCCTTCCAGTGAAGTGTGCATGTATATTCAGAATGTATATATATATATATGTGTGTGTGTGTGTGTGTGTGTGTGTGTGTGTGTGTGTGTGTGTGTGTGTGTGTGTGTGTGTGTGTGTGTGTGTGTGTGTGTGTGTGTGTGTGTGTGTGTGTGTGTGTGTGTGTGTGTGTGTGTGTGTGTGTGTGTGTGTGTGTGTGTGTGTGTGTGTGTGTGTGTGTGTGTGGTTGCAGCAGTGTAACGCAGTAGAGGGCAGAGAGAGAGAGAGGGAGTAGATTCTTAAAATAGTAGGTGAGATTGAGCCATGGATCACACACACACACACACACACACACACACACACACACACACACACACACACACACACACACACACACACACACACACACACACACACACACACACACACACACACACACACACACACACACACACACACACACACACACACCATGTGCAGACTCAAGTGTCAGTGTCTTGCCCTCCTCATTGATGATTGGGTACTCTGTGATGACCTCACGACCCATTCCCCGCCCACTCCTGAACTTCCTCCCTGAGTTCAGCTGGCATGAGTGCTCATGATGTTAATGTATGCTGATAAAAACTGTGTGTGTGTGTGTGTGTGTGTGTGTGTGTGTGTGTGTGTGTGTGTGTGTGTGTGTGTGTGTGTGTGTGTGTGTGTGTGTGTGTGTGTGTGTGTGTGTGTGTGTGTGTGTGTGTGTGTGTGTGTGTGTTGTGTGTGTGTGTGTGTGTGTGTGTGTGTGTGTGTGTGTGTGTGTGTGTGTGTGTGTGTGTGTGTGTGTGTGTGTGCTGATAGGAGGGATGGAGAGTTTGAGGGTGAGAACTAGAGGATGAGGTGTTTTTAGCAGATTTATTTTCCTTTTTTCCCTGGGTGCAATCTGTTCTCTCTGCAGCTTCAGAGGCTGGAAGGAGTCGGTCCTCTCCTCTTTCCTCCTCTCCTCTCCATGTACATCTGTTGGTCTCAGGAAGCAAATCAAAACAGTAATCTGACCTAATCTCACCATCTGCGATTTCTCCCTCTCTTTTTCGTCATCCTTTTCGCTTCCCTTATACATATTTTATTCACATCCCCCCAAGATTAAAAGATAACCTTCATGACTGAAGACTTTTAATGACAAGACTAATGTTTAATTCATTTTATTTTTTACGACAAATCTATACTTTTTAAAAGTGTACTTTTTATATCTTGATCCAAATAAATAACGATTTGGCACTGTTTTGGGAAATGAATGACATAGATTCAGTGCATAATTTAAATTCCCACAATTTGGCATAACATTATAATAATACCATGTCATCTTGGTCATCTTTATGCCACTTTAAAACAAGTTTTCAATGTTCTTAATAGTAGAAATAACAGAGCAAAAGCAAAATGACTGTTTATCAAAAGGGCTTTATGATCAAGAGTATGAGGAGGAATGGTGAAATAATTCTCCACTTAAAACAGTCAGAAACAAATCACCCTTAATGCTTATTATGTATCTACATACTAAATTCTACCTCAGCCTATTGTTAAGGCAGTTTTACCTACATTTGTTTTTATTTTGTCGTATAATCTTTGGTTTACATGAACGCCATCATTCATCATTTAACCTCTAATAGTGCTTAGTCATAAGCCATACAAGTTAATGTAACCGCTTTAAGAAAATAAATAAATAAAAAATAATAAATAAAAAATAATAAAGCCAAAAGTGTTTGAATCTTAAGGTGACTTTGTTCAGATGTATCCAAAGTCTTATAAACCTTATAAGAGAAATCCAAAATATGAAGAAAAAAAATCTCAACTGCTTAAATTTGAGTAAAACTGTCCTCAGCCTATTCAAAATGTTGTTTTATTAAATCCTGAAAGATTGTTTGAGGAGCTGCTACAATCCCAATACCTCAAATTACTGCAACTTAATTGAATATTGCAGAATATCTATTGTTTTGTCTAGTTATCTTGTCTTTTGATTCCTTTAGAATATTAACCATATTCTAGATGTTTGTATACATGTATCTACAACTATTATTGGGGAAGCAGATGGATTACTGCCACGCTTGTATTGTTATTCATTTTTCTGTCATATTTGTTTGTATCACCATCTGCAGTTCAGCTTTCCCTCTTCTCTGTCCCCGCTGCCTGCTGCTCGTCTACATGTCTATCTTCTGTCCGTCAATATGTGTGCGTTTATTGGACGGCCTTCTCCCAGTTGGTCATTCATCTGAACCAGAGCACGTCTGTCTCCACGATGATCGCTCTTAACTGTTGTTATGCCTCCTTGTCAGCATGCCTGTGTGTGTATCAGTGTGTGTGTGTGTGTGTGTGTGTGTGTGTGTGTGTGTGTGTGTGTGTGTGTGTGTGTGTGTGTGTGTGTGTCCAGGACAGATGGATGATGTATTATGTAAAACAAAGTGATCCCAGTAATGGCCTGCTAAGCTGTCTCCCCCCTCACATCATCATCACCACCACCACCACCACACACACACACACACACACACACACACACACACACACACACACACACACACACACACACACACACACACACACACACACACACACACACACACACACACACACACACACCACACACACAACACACACACACACACACCACACACACACACACCACACACACACACACACACACACACACACACACACACACACACACACACACACACACACACACACACACACACACACACACACACACACACACACACACACACACACACACACACACACACACACACACACACACACACACACACACACACACACACACACACAGAGTCCCTAAGCAGCTTGTCTGTAATCGAACTCAGCAGTAACCACATCTATAACGGACCCGGGAGAGAGATGGAGGGAGTGTGAAAGAAAGGCGAACTAGGACAGAAGCGCAGAGAGAGGAGTGTGTGTGGGAGTGAGAGTGGAGGTGGTTCTCTTGTCTTAAGGTTACCCTCGGAAACCATTTATCTTTTTCCGGGGAGATGCAGAGAGGAAGGGAACGGCTGGTTGGATGCTGCTCGCTGAGGAGGAGTATTTTAATATGCTGTCCTTCGTTTTAGTGCCCACACATGAAAGTATAAATAGCATGCACACGCACGTATGCATACATAGGCCTCTGGTAGGTGTGGGATGTTTGTGAGGAAGAGGAAGGGAGGAAAGGGGGGGGGGGGGTTGAGAGGCCGTTGAATGATTAAACATCTCAAGCAACATGATGCAAAATGATCCTTATTTGTACAAAGCATCTCAGTAAGTAACATCGATGGGCCTTAACAAAGAATATGTGAAACAAAATGTAAAAAGTAACAAAAAAAAGTTTGTAAATTAAAGAAAATGTTGGTGTGAGACTTTTAACATGACCATCTTCCTCTGTGTCGTTATCATTCTCTTTTCATATTCCTCTTAGCTTAAAGAAAAGCTAAAGCACTTAAAATGACCAGAGTAATGTTTCTTTTCTTATTTTTCCAGTGCCATAGCTTTACTTTGTAACCTTAAAGCACTGTATGTTTTGAAAGTAATATTCAAGAATCAGTGATACATTTAGATTCATACCCATCGACATGTGTGCTCACTCCACAGCCACGGGGACCAATGAGAATGAGGAGCGGGTGTTTCGAGAGAGGATTGGCCCTCGCCGGCGACAGGGCGCCGTCCGAAGACGCGTCCATCAAGTCAACGGACACAAGTTCATGGCCACATACCTGAGGCAACCAACCTACTGCTCACATTGCAGAGATTTCATCTGGTAAGGCAACACAAACGCATATCAGCCTGATCTGATGTACCTGCTGCTGAGTTTCATTAACACCAACCTCCTGTGTGTGTGATCCACCAGGGGCGTGCTGGGGAAGCAGGGATACCAGTGTCAGGGTGAGTACTTTTCTGCAGGAATCCAATTTCGATCATTTATTATTTAAGCAGGAGAACACAAGTGGGATTACATGTTGCTGAAGGACAGCTGTGATTTGGTCTCAAGCCACCTCCGCCCAGAGCCACAGATGGCCTGCATTTCTCCAACAGCATCCACTTTAAAAATGCTAATGAGCATTCACTTTTTTAATACATATGTTCTGCAAACATCCTTAAAACTTCAGCTGGGAGTGTGAATCAACTCATATATTTGATACTTAATCTTTGCTCGGACGAGGATCACAAGGAATTACAATCATATATTAATAATTAATTGTAACTGTTAGATATTGTAGAAATAATTAAATATGTTTTCATTGAAAGTGATCCAGGGTTTCACTGGATTGTCCAAAATGATGAATATTAATCTGATATCATTTTCTTCAGTTTAAACTGTGTATACTAGAGAAGCACAGATGTATATGCCGAACAAAGGTATCAATATATGCCTTGTTGACTGCCATCGACCTATAGGCATATAGAGAATGACATTCACTGGCAAATGTTCCTCTGTTGGTTTGCAGTAACTTTGCGATGGCTAAATGTTGTTTAAATTATTTGCGATCAGGGTTCAACAACAGTAGTTAGCATGCTGCTATGGCAGCTGCTGATTCAGAGAAGAAGCCACTGGCTGCACACAACACTGGCAAGTCAATTGTCTTTGTAAACACTTAACTTTTTCAAATTTAAGTTTCATAAACATCATATTTGTTGGGCTATGAAATTACATTTAAATAACATTCCTCTCATAACTGAAATCCTGTTTCAAAGGATGAATAAATAACACATAGAAAACCTAATAAACAACAAAAAACTTGGTTGTCAGCATGGGCATTTGACCACACTTTTTTAAACATTGGTATCGGCCAAGTATTTCACAATCGGTGTATCCCTACTGTTGGCAACACTTTGTTGAGGCTTTGTAAAATCAAATGAAACAGTTTAGGAAGTTATGAGATTCTATTATTTAAATTGTTTTAATCAAATGTAATGTGGTTCAGTTAAGTCTGGGTGGTATTAAATCAGCGTAAAACAAAATTCTACCAGGTCAAAGTAGTGGACACGTACACTTTATTTGACCTAATTTAAGAACATGTGTTTACGTGCGATGCTGATGCTGTGCTTCCAGTGTGCACGTGTGTCGTCCACAAGCGCTGCCATGAGCTCATCATCACCAAGTGTGCCGGGATGAAGAAGCAGGAGGACACACCTGAGGAGGTACAGGCAAACATCATAGTACACACACCTGAGGAGGTACAGGCAAACATCATAGTACACACACCTGAGGAGGTACAGGCAAACATCATAGTACACAGAGAGTATGTTGGTAATACATGAAAAGACTTGAAAATGAATTGTTTGTTAATAAAGAGTTTATTATCTATCCAACACACACAAAGTGAATCAGAAAAACAGAATATGGACAGAAGCACTCAGGCCTTTTGTGAATAAATCTTCTACTTAAGTTAACACGTGTACACTGTGTACTAACACTTCAGCCGCATGCATTATTCCTCCGATAATGCGACAATGACCTCTTTATAACAATGTGTGTGTGTGTGTGTGTGTGTGTGTGTGTGTGTGTGTGTGTGTGTGTGTGTGTCTCCCTCTGTAGGTGGGTTCACAGCGGTTCAGTGTTAACATGCCCCATAAGTTCAGTATTCACAACTACAAGGTGCCCACCTTCTGTGACCACTGTGGCTCCCTGCTGTGGGGCCTCATGCGGCAGGGCCTGCAATGCAAAGGTTAGTTCCGATGTAGTGGGGAATTTACACCATCGGCACACATGTGATGCATTGGAGTGTCAATGTGCTGAAGTCAAAGACTGGATAAAAAAGACGAATGTTTCTTTTTTTATGAAAGCACTTAAGAAATTAAAAGTTACATTTATTATAGTAAATAATAAATACCAACACCTGCCTTTGTATCCCTGCCAAGAATGGTTTCATCCTGCTTGTTTCCTAGTGAGTTAAAAAACAATGGTTAAATGTTGGCTCATAGGCCAGAGAACAAGGGAATTCGTTTTTGGAGCACATCCAGGATTTTGTATTACATTTAGAAAAAATCTGCTTTGTACAAGTGTTGCTCAAAATCAGGTATAATCAGGTATCATCCTATGAGTATCTGTCTGCTTGTATACATATTTGTTCTATACTAAGACATGTTTTTAGTAGTCAATTTAAATGTTCAATCAAGTTACATTTACATTTTAATCAAGTTACATTTGAAACATTTGATGATTCTAGGGACCTGCTGCCTTTCAAATGTTTAAAGTAAAATCAATAATAATACTGTTTAATGTTATATTTTGAGTTGTGTACTGTTGTTTGGACCAAGCAAGCTATTATAAGAGGCCATCTTGGTTTTCAGATTTTTTTTAACCCCAACAAATGTATTGAGAAAAATAAATCTTAAAAGATGAATGGATAATGACGATTGATAGATGCAATTCTATATACAGTAAATTCAGCCTCTAAAGAGGTAAGACATGCTGCAACGTGTGAGGTGTTCACTCTCACAGCTGTTTCCAAAACACCATTCTAGTGTTTTACTGGCTGAAGTTAAGTTATCATAAATAATTTAAATCTTTGATATATTAACTTAACTTTATATTTCCAAAGGTAAAACCCATGGGTACACAGGTACAGTATGATTTATAAGTCTATGGTATTTTCCTGAACACCAATTTGCTCTTGATTGCATTTGCCAGTGGAGTTTGATGTCTTTAACTAAAAGGCAACATTTGTATTAAAAGGCCAGTACTTCCTGGTTAAACTGAACCATTTCCATGTGTTTCTGTGGTCCTGCAGTGTGTAAGATGAATGTGCACAGGCGGTGTGAGTCCAATGTAGCTCCTAACTGCGGTGTGGATGCCCGAGGAATCGCCAAGGTCCTGGCTGACCTCGGAGTCACGCCTGACAAGATCTCCAACACCGCACTGCGCAGAAGGAAGGTAACAAGTCGTTCTCACAAAGACAAATATTTCCATTGATATTTACAGGTTTTATTTCAACATTTGAAACATATTTTGCAGTTCATACCAATAATTTAGTTATTTTTGATTTCTAAATAAATTGTACATTCATCTCTTGTTAAATATTGAAAAATAAAAACCTGTTTCCCTGCTGGTACTTGCCCAGATTTGGCTCATTTAAAAAGCAATCAGTAATGACAGATAGCAATCACATGTGTACAACGGCGAATTAAGGTAATTAAAAAAAAAAATCGGCTATATAAGGGATTTACGGGCTAAAATCACAATTTGTTTTGCTAAAAATGAATTAAAATAATAATTTGATAAGGTCTGCGGCATGATAAGGTTGACCCAACCTTGCAAAAATAGAGCAACGTGCTACCTTGAAAAACACAACATTTCCAATGATCTATGTGTTAGCCATTAGGATTTTGTGCGTTACATACATACATATTCCAACATATTTTGGATGAACTGATTATATTTCGGTTGTCTCATGTTAAGGTCACTGGGACTTCACTAAACACATTTTTGTCTATTATCACTGAAGCATTTCTATGCTAATAATGACAATTTAACACAAATATAAAATACAATAAAATTACGTGATGACATTTTGGAAAGACATAGATGCAAACTGTGACCGGACTGGTTGGCGGAGGCATGTAGCTGCAAGGCTGTAACTAGAAACTCTGAGATTAAGTTATTTTTGTACAATTAGTTTTTTCTTAATATACCATTTAAACTGTTTTTCGTAAATGTATGGCTTTGTAAAACATTTTTTGTATCCTGCTTCAGTGTTGCTTTAGGAGATGCAAAGTAACTCCCTTTAGCTGAGATGCTGAGATTGATCTCACTGACTCATGTAAAGGATTTGAAGATGTTGTGTTCCCCTCTCTCCAGTTGACTCCAGGGCAGGACCCTCCCCAGTCTCCTCCTGAGCTCTCCCAGACTGAGGACAACAGCTTCAGCCAGACAGCTGTCCCCACCTCCCCCTCACAGCAGGGTAACGCTGAACACAACACACACTCAGTCAAACAAAACACAGCTTTGTCATAAACAGGCATTTCAAAGCTCTTTGGGGTTCTTAGCAGCATGTGCTTTTAACGTGTTCATTTGACCTGTAAGAGGTAGTGTGTCCATTTCAGAAATAATATTGATTCTCTCTTTAAGAACTCAGTGGTTGAATGTGGTGTTGTCCTTGTAAATATATACTTACATTATCAAAGAATTATGCCCCACCGCCTACAACCATTTGTTTGTCACAGTTAGTCATCGTCCTCTCACACTTTGCAAACCGTGAAATAAAAGTTTACTTTGTCTATTGTGGAAGATATCCAATTTTTTATTTTCGTTAATGCAGCCTAATGTTGAGGAACAAAAACACAACGCGCTGCTGCTGTTTGACCACCCTGATCAGGTTAACTGTAACTGATTCATCCCAGGTTTCAACATAGGGTTAGGGTTGATCATTATTCATCTAATCATCTTAATTATAATGAAATGTTAGATTTGAACAATAAGCAGCATCTTTTTAAAAACACATTGCACAACGGGCTGACTGTAGAAAAGACACTAAGCCTGTTTTCGCCGATGTCTTATTATATGCTTTTCCGTTGACACCCACAGACTTGGCACAGTTAGTGCGCCTGCAGGACGCGCTGTCGCTCGACCAGCAGGGACCCCAACACACCTCCTCCTCCTCCTCCTCTTCCTCCTCCTCCTCCACCACCTCCTCCTCATCCTCCTCCTCCTCGGCAGGCAGGGAGAACGGACAGATCCAGAGAAGGACCCTCAAGGACTTCAACTTCATCAAGGTTCTCGGCAAAGGCAGCTTCGGCAAGGTGCGGCCACACGGAGAAGGCGTTTGAGGGGGATGTTTGTTTGTTTACTGCTTATTATGTTCATAATTGAAACAGTGTTTTTTTAACCGCCTGTTCATAATTATTCATAATAGGCATCAGGGACGAGAATAGAACAATACACATGTCAATTATGTTGTACGGAGGCAGATGTCTTTACACGTTACATTTCACTGCATACCAAACCAAACAGCAAACCACGCTTTTAAAGCTTTACAACTTTAGTTTATAACACTGCCTTTATCAATATTTCTATATTAACAACTAATAAAATGACTAAACGCATCTCTGCACTTCCTCTATAAAGTGTTGGTTTGGTTTGTTTTATTTTCTGTTTTAGTCCACTCGAACCACTTTTATTGTGCTTCTTTCTAGCAGAACGCAACTGTTTTTAGCAAAACGTAGCAGCTGACAGACAAGGTCAGCAAACAGCTGGTGAAGATTAAGTAGCTAAATAAACTGAAAGGAGCATTTTATCAGATGTTTATCAGGGCAAACTGTTTTTACCGTGCAGCCTTCGTTTCCAACTATCATCAGTTTTAAATAGTTCAGATTCAACTGAACCTCCTGACTTGACATCTCCTTATTTCTTTTTTTCCCAGGTGATGCTGGCGGAGCTGAAGGGGACAGAGGAAGTTTTCGCTGTCAAGGTCTTGAAGAAAGACGTTATCCTGCAGGACGATGACGTGGACTGCACCATGACCGAGAAGCGCATCCTGGCCCTTGCCCGCCGACACCCCTACCTCACCCAGCTGTACTGCTGCTTCCAGACACGGGTAGGAGCGCCCGGCAGGCACACACACACACACACACACACACACACACACACACACACACACACACACACACACACACACACACACACACACACACACACACACACACACACACACACACACACACACACAGATGGGATAGTTTGATCATTTTCTCTGTCTCATACTTTGTCTTTATCTGCAGGACCGTTTGTTTTTTGTTATGGAATATGTGAACGGAGGCGACCTGATGTTCCAGATTCAGCGATCCAGGAAGTTCGATGAGCCTCGCTCTCGTTTCTACGCCGCAGAAGTCACCTCAGCCCTCATGTTCCTGCACCGCAACGGGGTCATCTACAGGTAAACACCCCCAACACCACCTTCCTCTTTTTCATCCCAAGACATCTAAAGTCTTTGTGAAGCTTGAAATAACTAATAGATTCTTCATAGTACTCACATTCGGTCTGGTGTTAGAGGTCAATCCTCATTGGTAAGTTCAGAAAAGTTACAAATATTTGAAGGCTATAAAACAAATTGCGAATAGTTCTTATCTTCTCAGGAGCATACCAGAAGGGGCATGACAACATGGTTCACACTTACATTACGTGGTGATTCTCAAGTTTGTTTTCACATTGCTTGCTCACTTCTCCCTGAGAGTCCAACTATAAACCAGATGGTGCTCATTCTCTCTCTTTGTGTCTTCCTCTCCCAGGGATCTGAAGCTGGATAACATCCTGTTGGACGCAGAGGGACACTGTAAGCTGGCAGACTTCGGCATGTGCAAGGAGGGCATCAAGAACGGCGTGACCACCACCACCTTCTGTGGCACGCCTGACTACATCGCCCCTGAGGTGAGCTGAGCTTTTCACAGGACGCTGAACGTTATATTTCTGTTGTCTTAGTGCATTTACGCAGTTGAATGTCACTGGTACAGCGGAAGCTCAGAGTTATTTACTTATCTATTAATCTGCCAATGTTTTTGAGATTTAAGCGACCTTTTCAAGCGACCTTTTTTTCTAACTTTGTTCCTATTCCGTTTTTTTGTCTTTCCTTTCCTTGATTTTATCATTCCTTCATTCTGCCTTTTCTTTTCTCAAATTGGAGCCAAAATAACTACAGTTTTATTTTTACTTTAAATAGTTTTACTGGTAACTTTTACAAACATGTGTAATGTAGTTATTTTACCAACCTGATGTGGCTCCTTCCTTTTTTCTGCCATTGCAGCGATACATTATGTTTTATTTTGTCCTTCTTGTTGTTTTCCTTCTTTAAAGGACCTAGTTCAGCTACAACAAATGTGATAAACATTAGAAGTTATTCAGTTGCAATGCCAGCGTCTGTAGAGTATCTGCGTTGTAGTATTTTGTATTTGCTGTCCTTCATGTTGACCCTCGTGTTGCTGGCCTCAGATCCTTCAGGAGCTGGAGTACGGAGCCTCGGTGGACTGGTGGGCTCTGGGCGTGCTGATGTACGAGATGATGGCCGGGCAGCCTCCGTTTGAAGCTGATAATGAAGATGACTTGTTCGAGTCGATTCTCCATGACGACGTCCTCTACCCCGTGTGGCTCAGCAAAGAAGCAGTTTCTATCCTCAGAGCGGTAAGAGTCTTTTCGCCGTGACACACCACTTCCAACTTTTTCTTTACAGGATTAAAGTTTTTAGTTAAAGGCCAATTAAAGTGCATATCCTCTCCTGCAGCAGGACCTCGAAGGCACATTTTAAATAATTTAGATCAGTAGATTTTCCCAATCAGATTATCTACTGTAGGGAAATGCCCTGTTTGGAACTTGTTTCTAATCCCATTACTTTTAAGACTTTTCAATACCAAGACAGCATGAATACAAAGTGGCAGTTTTTGGACATGTTGGGTTAATAAACTGTCACTTTTTTACTCTCAAATACAACTATTCAATCTGAGTAGAAGAGCTTAAGTTAGCCAAAAAACACATTTCGGGATTTCTTTTTCATTCTGAGAAGGTCTTTCGACAATAATTTGATCTCTTTTTAAATATATTCGGGAATCATAAAGGACTCGTCTATAGTTCTAGATAAAAAGAAAACGTATTGTAAATAAAAAAATGTATATGCCCTTTTTATATAGCACACAAAATAAATTATATATTTATAAATATATAAATATTTGGTTCAAATGAATTAAAGCATTTTGTCATTCCAGGTATCTTTGTCTAGAAAAAAGAACCAATTCAAAATATTTTTTCATCCAGGTGTTTAAAAGTGTTTTTTTAGGTGTTTTTCTACTGTACATACCAAATGTTTATTTCCTTCTGAAAATCAGATGCTCCAATATTTGACCTGAAATTAACGCTAATACATAGGAGGCGCTTACTAGGGCTAGGTTACATATTTTTTGATTTGACACACTTTCAAAGGCTAGATGTTTTGTATTGTCCTTTTTCATATTTCTATTTCTATCCTCCGAGCGGCACACGCTCAAATCAGACTCATTCAAAATGCACTCAACGCAGAGGTGTTACGATCCTCTGTGCTCTGATACCGAGGAGAATAAAAAAGTCAGTCAAAGAGGTGAAGGTAGTAACAATGTGATCATAAAATCATAGATCCTGAAGTGCTCTTACAATACTGAACAGACTACAGAACAAAACAGACACAGCTCTCAGTCACAGTAAATAAATAACAGCAGCACTCTGCTGACCCGTTTCATCTCTTTGGAGCCATTAGCCTCGGCTCTATTATTAGCACTGAAATGCTTTTTGCTCAACGCCATCGTTCTGCTTCTGCCCTCGTCATTTTATGCAGGAAACCACGGCTCAAGCAGGGTTGGTTTTTTCAGAAGAGATATTTGGAAATCAAAAATGTGTATTGTGTTTGTTTGTTTGTTTGTTTGTTTGTTTTTAGTTCATGACTAAGAACCCGGCCAAGCGTCTGGGCTGTGTGGTGACGCAGGGCTGCGAGGAGGCCATCAAAACCCACGCCTTCTTCAGAGAGATCGACTGGGTGCTGCTGGAGCAGAGGAAGGTCAAACCACCCTTTAAACCCCGAATTGTAAGTAACATGCACACACACACACACACACACACACACACACACACACACACACACACACACACACACACACACACACACACACACACACACACACACACACACACACACACACACACACACACACACACACTGTTTTATTAACTTTAAATCTAATACAACTCTGACAATCTAATGAATCTATTGGTTTCCATGTACATATGGATGCATGTATTTTACATGTAAGGCAATCATTTAGATTTCTTTCTGATTCTAACAAAAAAAATAACTCCAAGATTTAAATATTTTTGGAAAATGCAGAATGTAAAGATTCTATTCTCTACACATCAAAAAGTAAAAAGTGTTGCCCTAAAACACGGTGAGAACATCTCACAAAATGTCCTCAAAAGAGAGGAAATGCAAATAAGCCACTGCGTATGTCTCCTGTCCTCAAATCACACTTATTCTCATTTATTTTTGATTTTATTAAATTAATATAGGGCTGTTTTGTGTAAGGAAAAAGTTCAACTCTGTTGCATTCAAATAGCTTGTCTTATTTTACATAGAAATCCTAACAGGAAAGTATCAAAGAAAGTATTGTTGTTATGGTATCACGTTGTCTCGGCGCGGCTATGGAAATATCTCCAATCAAAATATTGATGTATGAGGAAGTAAGAAAGAAAATAAATAAAAATAAATAACTACAATCTGTTATACAGTAAAAATACATTCCCATCTTGTTGGTCATTGTATTGGCCCTTTAATGATACATTCACAAATAGCAAGCTGGTCATTTCAGAGTTTT
Organism: Pseudochaenichthys georgianus; assembly: GCF_902827115.2. Taxonomy (NCBI): domain Eukaryota; kingdom Metazoa; phylum Chordata; class Actinopteri; order Perciformes; family Channichthyidae; genus Pseudochaenichthys; species Pseudochaenichthys georgianus. Next base: position 14,536,247 of record NC_047521.1, on the reverse strand, counting down.
ATTTTAATACATAAGTGTCACATTAGCAAATACGCTCTCCCAGTTAGCTGGGATGAGAGAAATACTGAATAAAAGATCAAGATAAAGAACCTTATATCTTTTATTTCCCCCCCTTAAACAGAGTTTAGTCTACATACTTAACCTCATATATCGAGGGTCTCTTACGGCCGCTGCTGCAAATTGATAGCTGAAAGCTGATTTTCAGCCAGAAAAAGACAAACTCAAAGGCAGATAAGCCTAATATTACACTTAAAAGCCTCATATAGGATAACCATACATGAGTAGGGTTAAACTGGGGCTTTAATCCCCTCATAGATCTATCTCCTGTTTTATAGTAGTGCCACACATGTAACAATGTCTTCACACAAAGGTAATGAGTGAAAGTCGTCAGAAGGTGTCGCTCTAATGTAACTTTTAAACACAAAAAGCTTGGTGAAGTTTCTTTCTCTGACGTCCTTCTCTCTCTCTCTCTCTCTCTCTCTCTCTCTCTCTCTCTGTGTGTGTGTGTGTGTGTGTGTGTGTGTGTGTGTGTGTGTGTGTGTGTGTGTGTGTGTGTGTGTGTGTGTGTGTGTGTGTGTGTGTGTGTGTGTGTGTGTGTGTGTGTGTGTGTCTCTGCAGAAGACAAAGCGAGATGTGAATAACTTTGACCAGGACTTCACCAAGGAAGACCCCGTGTTGACGCCCACGGACGAGGCCATCATCAGACAGATCAACCAGGAGGAGTTCAAAGACTTCTCCTACTGCGCCCCCGAAGAGGCGCAGACCTAACACGCGCGCACACACACACACACACACACACACACACACACACACACACACACACACACACACACACACACACACACACACACACACACTGATCCAAGAAAACAAAATCCTACACGCACGTATGCACACTTTGCTGACACTTATACATGTGTAGAACCATAAATCCCTTTACAAAACACACACACACAGTCCTTTACTTTTAAGCTATTGGTTGTTGTTACTTTTTGGAATATTCTTTACTTGCATTGTGTTGTACTTGTTGCCTGGGTTTATTATGAATATAAATATGACTATGAATATACACATCCGCACATACTCTCACACGCACACTTTAAATGCTGATTTACACACAAACCAACACTACAATCTTGAACTTTACTCTAACACGCTCACTGCACATGCTCAGACAACCCAAACACACACACATGCGCACGCACGCACACACACACACACACACACACACACACACACACACACACACACACACACACACACACACACACACACACACACACACACACACACACACACACACACACACACACACACACACACACACACACACACACACTCTTACACTGCTTCTCTCCCCGGCACCAGGACTGTGCAGTGGGTGCTGGGTAGAGGCCTGTATATAGCCTGTGTTGAGTGGCTGTATTGTGTTGGTATCGTCTGCTAGTAAAAGAGAGTCGTGGCGCATGGACAAGCACCCTACCTGTGTTAATACTGTCCTTATTGTGGACCAGTTAGGGCCAAATACCCTTGTGCAATACCCTGACTATCAATATATTTTATTTGTTGTGATATTTTTGTCTTTTTTTTCTCCTCAAAATGTGCAGTATGATTGAACTGTTGCGCTCATCATCCTCCTGTCTCGTGTGTATAAAGTGAATGTCGAGCTTACAAGTTACAGGCTATTCAACTAATTATGTGGAGCAGAGTGTTACAGGCGGCCTGTGTAGCAGCTTAAAGCCCGATTTCCAGCTCTGTCATCCATCTGCTACTCAGAGTGCGTGTCTGCCCGTGGGCGTTTTCTTTCTTTTTTTGTCGTGAATGTACATTTTCGTACGTGTGAATGCGTGATTTTTTTTTCTTGCTCCTTGTTGGTGTGTGACTTTTCGTCCTCAACATTTCTGTTTCTATAGTTACCATCAGTGTTTTCAGCCCCCCCTCCCCTTCCTTCCCTTCCCTTTCCTGCCTCCATCAGCCATCTCACTCAGCCAAAACCACTCTGACGTTTTCATTTTCAAGAATGGCTTTTCTTTCTTATTGCTATCTTTCTTTTTTATTATAGTTATTATTATTATTATTATTGTAAAGTGTATCTGGAGGAAATATTTGTCTATAATACTATAACTATACTATCATAGGTCTGTTATAGCCGGGCGAAAAGAAATGTGGAAAACCAGCAGCTGAATTACCTCTCATTTCAATCACACACATAGACAAAAGCACCACATACAGACTCTCTCCTTCGCCTGCTCTTTCTTCTTCTTCTCATTCTTTCTTACAAACACACATGCACACACAGAGGAGGACTGTTGTCGCGCGTACTGTACAGTGATCTGAAGGCGAGCTGGTGGCTCTGTGTGCAGTAGAGTCGGTGTGTAGTGAAGCTTTGTGCACCCAGGGGTAGGGCTGTTCCTGGTCACACTATCTTACTCTGTGCCAAAATGTAGTGCAACAGCCAGGCTAGTCCTGTCTGGTCGGATTCCAATAAAAACACTGAGCTGTCTACATCACTCCACCGTGTCGTCTTTCCTTCCTCGTTTTTCAAAAATTGATTTCTCTGCATGCTAGAGGCAGATCTGTTCTGTGTGGGATGCTTCAAAGTTTGTGTGAGAGCAGAGGAAAGGGGAGGGGGGAAGTTGAGAGAGGGAGGGGAGGCTGATGCTTTTCCTGGCCAGCTGACCTATCATCATGCTCGCCTTTGGGGGTTCCTGTAGGTGATGCACATGCTGCGGGGAGAGGAGGCACTCGCTGCTGAAGTCATCTGTGCTGCGGGGATCACTTGCCTCGTGACATTTGGCAGCACTAATTGCCTTTCTGAGTAATTAGACTACCTGTGATGGTGTAAAGTTGTAGCGAGGAGATTCCCTGCTGTGCTGTGAGCTCCTACAGCCTCCATCTCACTGAGCCACCATGGCCCCGGATAGAGACGCCTGTTGGACACGATGACAGCCGACAAGGAGAAGAGAAGGTCAGTGTTGCATCTGTATGTTCTGAAATGCTATTGGAAAAACATTCCTATTTATTTATTTTGCTTTAGTTTAATTATGTTGTGCAAGTTATGTCGGTGAATGAGGTGATGAGGTCAGCCCAAAGACGGTGTGGCCACGGGGGCATCTGAATCATGACCACAATGCACTGCTGAACTTCCCTCTCTGTTCATCAGAGGAACTATTCACCTCCTTTTAAAGACGAGTAAAAGTAACAACAGCACATTGGAAAAATACATGTAAAACTCATGCAGTAAAACTATGAAGTATACAACTTTGAAAAAAAGCTTTACTGTAGCTGTAAAAACCTAATCTATAAAACGTCAAAGTAATTATGTTTCTGGAAACCAAAATGTTTTGATTTTGAAGTCTCCAGCGTCATCTTCGTTGAAGTATACCGTGTTTCCATTTATGTGGAGAAATTCTCTACAGTCATGCGATAATGTTACTGAGAAGTTTTATCAGTTTAGAGATCATGCTGAAGTTAGAATCTGAATCTGCAAAGTTGCAGTTCGTGGTAAATTAAACTTTTAGTAAAAAGTAAATGAAAGTACTTTTTGAAATTTTGTGAAGTAAAAAACCAAGTCCCTCATAGAGTGTTGCAGCAAATGAACCTTGCTTGGCAATTCTAACTTAGACTCATTGAAAGTATAAACATCTATGAATTTATACAAATAGCTGTAACAAAACACATACAAAGAAGACATTTCTGCTGTACTCTGTAATTACAACATTTTTTAACAGTTCATCTTTGTTATAATGCAGTGAGTTTTATCAACATGACTTTAGTTTTGAGAGTGTGTTCTCCGTCTGTCCTCTGCAGGGCGATCAGCCGGGAGGCGGCCAGACGGAGGCGACGGGTGGAATCTGAGGTGTTTGAAGATTTGTCTCGCCTCCTGCCGCTCCAACAGTCTGTCCGAGATCACCTTGACAAGCCCTCAGTGATCCGCCTCACTCTCAGCTACATCCGCATGCACACACTGCTCACAGGTACCAACCATAGACTGTATATAAAGGTACCAACGGGCCTCACGCATCACACGTGTTGAAGATTTTACAATAAAGGCGTAAACATCTAAGACCTAGTCATAAGACGGGTTTCTAAATCATACTTACATATTTACGCATTTATTTATTATTAGTTTATACTTAAATAAATACTGCTGTATATTTTCGCATTATTAAGATAAAAGGTTATAGAGAGGGCAAAGAATGCCTACTTTCTGCCTCACAGTTCAGTTCCTTAAAATCAATCGTCATAGATCACTTAGGTTAATTATTTTGAAAAAATATATTGCCATTACTAATTTAAAGATGCATTATTATTACAAAATATATAATCCCAACCAAAAACCTTTTTGTACTTTAAATACATATAGAAATGACGCCAAGGGGGATCAATCCATGAAGAGTCACATTCAAATCCCAAATCAATATTTGATAAGTTCCTTCAGGTTTGCAGAACATTTGGGAACTTGTACAGATCCTTTCAATGTATTACATTTTAATGGTGAAATTGTGTGCACCTCTAATAAGTATTCTGATTTATAATTGAAATGTAACAATATGTTCTGCTGTGGAAAAAAAACACTTGTGATAACTTGTGGTCACAGACTGGCGGGTTTGAGCGAGTGTTAGACTGAGGAAGTCCTCAGCATGACACACACACACACACACACACACACACACACACACACACACACACACACACACACACACACACACACACACACACACACACACACACACACACACACAATACGCCACATCATTTGTTCGTAGCTCCAATGAATGTTGCACTAAACATGTATATTGAGGTAATTTTTCACGAAAGGGACTCATTGACAACAATTCATAAATCAATTCATAAATCCCTTCCTTTCTCTCGCTGTTTCAGGGAAGACAGGGACCAAAGCAGAGGCTAGTCACAAAGTAAAATGTGGACAGGTGACAGATGGTCAAATGGTTCGGCATGAGTTCAACGGAGGATGTGGCGAGGAAGAGGAAAAAGAAAAGTATGATGCAGATGCCTCGGAAGAGACAAACATGTACCTGAGGATCCTGGAGGGATTTCTGATGGTCTTGTCCACAGAGGGAGACATGATCTACCTGTCTGAGAACGTCAGCAAGTACATGGGCTTGACACAGGTACACACCCACACACATTTCTACACAAGATAGTAATAAGTAATGGTACATTTAGGATGCAGGATTTGCATTTAAATATGTACTTTAAATCTTCTGACAGGCTGAGCTGATGGGACACAATATTTTTGAGTTTTCCCACCCCTGTGACCACGAAGAACTCAGAAATAATCTACGTGTAACAGCAGGTTTGTGTTGAGAATGTGACAAGAATTGATGCTCAGTTTTGGTTGTACTATGTGTGTTTTTAGGGGAACATACACATTCAAGCAGGTTTATCTCTTCAACTTTTTGAATTGCTTGTTTTTAAGAGGAAGTTTGGAGCGGTGAAAAGAGGGACTTTGTCATGAGGATAAAAAGCGCTCTGACACACAGAGGAAGAAGCGCCAACCTCAAGTCAGCTACGTGGAAGGTTAGTGAGAAAACAATACCACACAAAAACCTGAAGCACCACACAGTTTCTCATCTCTTTTTTTGTCTGAGTTTAAATCCCTCTCTCTCTGTTTGCTTAGGTTCTCCACTGTCAGGGCCGATCCAAGGTGTGTGTCGCCCCGTCTTCAGTCTCCTGCCTTCTGCTGACCTGCCAGCCTCTGCCCCTCTCGCACACACTCCTCAGCACACAGACCTTCACCAGCCAGCACAGCATGGACATGAGGTTCACATACTGTGACCAGAGGTGATTTACACAAATAAATACACACAATTATTTAAATAAGCAGCTTTTATGCAGCTACCTACTGTCTTGTACATGTTGTACGTAACCACTTAGATGTAGTGTTACCCTGCGCATGTTCTACTTTACCACAGTGGTGTACAAATGTGTTTAAAACATGGAATCAATATGACTTTTATTTGTAATGAGGGAAGAATTTAGATTGTATTTTGAAATGTAGGTTGTGAAATGATCACCAATCTGGGGTGAACCTTGGTATTTGAGCCTTTGCAGAACATTTAAATGCACAATAACCTATATGACACACTACAGGAAAAGGAAAACCCCAACAAGCATAATGGAATTTTGGGGGAAATATGTATTAAATGATGCACAAGACACGTCGAATATTTCCATTCGATGGATTGAGATTGAATATTTCTAAATATTTTATAGTCATAACGCTTTCTTGAAGATCCGAAACAAACTGATACAGAATATACATGTCTATGGAATCTTGATTTTAAGGGGTTAATTTAGCGTGACAATAAAAATTAAGAGAAATATAACTTCTCCTTTTACCTTCTCCTTTTTGTTATTTTAGACCTACAATTGCATAATATCAGTGAGCCTTAATCCTATCGGTGGCTGCTGCTGAATAAAAAGGAAATTTTAAAGATGAGCTTATCAGGCAGAATATTTGTAAAACAAATTCACAGTGTTACTTCTTCATGTGTTTGCAGAATGACTCTGCTTCTAGGTTACAGCACTGAGGAGCTGCTTGGCCGCTCCATCTATGATCTCTGCCACACACGGGACACAAACTGTTTGACCAAAAATCATTTCAACTGTAAGTAGAGATGCACACACACATTAGACCCCTGTAAATACCTGATTTCACCTCTCTCTCTCTCTCTCTCTCTCTCTCTCTCTCTCTCTCTCTCTCTCTCTCTCTCTCTCTCTCTCTCTCTCTCTCTCTCTCTGCAGTGTGTTTTAAGAGTCAGTCGGTCAGCGGTCGGTACAGGATGCTGGTGAGAGGTGGAGGTTATGTCTGGGTGGAGAGTCACAGCGCCGTCATCCCCAACGCTCACTCCTCCAAGTCCAGGCCCGGCGCCAACCAGCCACTGTGCATCCTCTGTGTCACCTATGTCCTCAGGTGTGTGTGTGGCCTCTGGTTTAAAGCTACTTTCACAGTTTCAACTCACTTTATAGAGCTATATCTATCTAAATAAACATGTTGTCACCTTCATTTATAGCCATGTTAGTGGTGTGGCTCTTGGGATGGCAATGCTGTTCAATCTACATCTTAGGTCCAGATAAAAAAACCTGCGTGATGGATTGAATTTTGATCATTGAAACAGAAGGATGAATCCTGCTCACTTGTTCTTCCAGTGCCCTGTGAGGGTCACATTTGTGTTTTTGTGTCAGATTTCTAATCAAATATTGGTAAAAGTTTCCCTTTGTCCAATACATTGTATTCCCTAACAAATATTCCCATAAGTCTCAGCTGTATTTTGTGTTAAGTGGTTATTATCAGCATGCTTACAGGCTAAATTCTGCCTAACACTGCCTTGTTTGCAATTATCTCGATGCATCAATGCATTGTGCTTATTGTGCACTAAAACATATTAAATTCAGCTGCAAAACAACAACATGCTTAAGATAAGAAAAATGCTTAATTTATGCTATCCTTCTTCAAGACTGATGGTCTCAACATCACCAAACATCAACTTTGTCACCTCATTAAACTCTTTTATATACATACCACGTGAAGGAACACACATGCAGCTCCCTTACACAACTAATAAAAACATTATAAGACTGAAAATGTGATAAAAAAAAACGCCCCAGAAACCCTGTGGGCTGGACCAAGCACCAATAGGCAACGAGGAGCATTGCATTACAATTACACGAGAAAAAGGAATCACAGCCACACCCTCAGTATCCTCTTCTGCCCCATTGATACGGACTGTAGACAACTACCTAATTTTCCAACAGTGATTTGAAACCGTTTATGAAGGCACTGAAAAATGCTGGCAGGGGCTTTATCTGTTTGTCTTTGCCAAAAGGCTTTTGCTTTTGTTTTAAAGGATTTGTGCCCATACAATGTTGCTCTTTGGCCTTTATTACCATGCAACAGGTCAAAGATTCACGTCACTGCAAGTTGACTTTCATTACATGATGAGATTAAAGGCATTCGTTGTCTTCAGTAAACTGGAGCATATGAAGCTAACTAGTCATGGTTGGATTTAGTCTCTATAATGTAAGATAATTGTCAAACTCCCCCCCCCAAACCCTAAAGATATTCGATTTACAATTATATAAAACAGAAATGACCGGCAACTTCGCAGATTTGAGACGCTAGAGCTGGAAAATGTTGAACATTTTTGATAGACAACTTTACCTAATAGATTTGAAGGAGTGTTTGCTATTAGTTTGAACTGTTTTTGTCAGAGATCTGTTATTTTAAATAGATCAATTCATATGTGTCCACAGTGGAGTGGAGGAGCCGTCCTTGCAGCTCTCTTTGGACCAGACTGTCCATATCTGAGCTGACTCCAGTCTGAAGAAACAACACCTCTTTACTTTTGTCTGTGAATCATTATCAGTTATTTTTAATTGATCTAACTTTAAAAAAAATATGAGACCTTGTATTTCAAAAAAACTTGCTGTTTGTGGTTTTGCCATACTTATCTGTGTGGTATTTGGAAACATCTTTGAATATTTGAACCATGAACTACAGTTTAACCATGTACATTTTAAGCAGTTTTTTTTTTTACATCAGATACATTTTGATAGTTTAGGCAGGCTACTACATTTCAGTTAAGTCGTATTAGTTGCAAAAGCACAACTTCTGTCCTCCTTAAAAGAAAACCGAAAGCTTTAGGTGTAGACTGTGGTTGACAGACAGTTGACGGGCGTAGTGAGAGACAACATTTGCCGACGAAAGCAGGCAGTTTGACTTTTCCCTGACCTCTCTGGGCCTGACCCTACTTCCTGTATGGTTTCCGTCTGGGCCACCTGACACGTCGGGCAACATCTGAGTGTCAAACATAATGCACAACACACACACACACACACACACACACACACACACACACACACACACACACACACACACACACACACACACACACACGTATATATAGAGATATGCATTGTGCTGATGAGGAGATGTGAACAGACGCAAGCAAAGCCACAACTTCCTGAATAGAGACATTCGATTGGAAAGTTCTCGTGGGAACCTTTTAAACTTTTTACCTTTCGGTCTCTAAATTCACACACACACACACACACACACACACACACACACACACACACACACACACACACACACACACACACACACGCACGCGCGCGCGCGTGCGCACACACACACACACACACACACACACACACGCACACACACACAACACGTGCACACACATACCAAAACACACACTATGTCAAGTTTCACTTCAGCTGGCTTGACTGGTGTTGAAAGGAATTGGAGTAAAACAATAAGAAAAAAAGGGAAACGTTATAATAAAAAAGTTTGGAAACTACAGCACAACATTTATGCCATAATCAAAAAGGAAAAAGGCCATTAATCCGTTCAGGAATGTAGCTACAGAGAGGTTGGAATATCTGTTTTTTCCAGCACTTAAAAACAATGTAGGTCAATGTTGGTTACTGTGAATAATCCAGAGAGAGCAGAGTTCTGAGGAAACTGGGGAAATAAATCCAACCTATCTGCACGGCACAATAACTTACACATGTAGCTTTCAATTGTTTTAATTACGTTTTTTTGGGTGCATTTGTTGGTATGAAGGCTTTGGACATCCATGGATTTATATTCTCATCTTCATGCAGTGCACTAAAGAATGAAGGGAAAGACTCTTGCTCCATCTAGTGTTTAACTGTCCTCAGTGAAACAAAACATACAGTCTGCATGGCGGCCATATTCCTTATACGACAGTGTCATGTACACAACTTTCCTGAATACTCCTAAGGAGATGGATACAACTGTTATTTCAGGGGGCAGATTTGACCTAAAAAAACAAGCTGGTACAAAGTGTGTTCACATTCAAAGGTCAGAACTAGCAGCTGTCCCATCTCAAATAAAACCAACTTTTTTACATGGATTTAGAGTTCCCTTAGCAATCAATAGCTGAGTTATAGTGTGAATAAAAGTGAGACAACAAACATAATACTTATGGAATAGAATAGTATCCGTAACATACCTATAAACAGAAAAACCTGAAAATGTGATTTTTGGGTAAAAATACTTCCAACAGCTGTTTTAACCCGTACAGGAATGTGAAAAATGTGGAGCAAAAATAGCCCATGAGTCAGCGTGTCTGCTGACAGGTGAAGGCCAACAGTTAAGAAAAGCTCTCTACATCTTTACATCTACATACTGTCACTTCTAATCCTAAAATAATGTAGTCTTTTTGCTTTTCATACGTATTTTACAATTGTTTGACTTTCTAATTCTAGGTGTGTATCGTGAAAACAAATCACAGAGAATCTTAAAAATATATACACATTTATGAAAGTTGGGGATCCAAGGAGTGTTAGAACCAGGCGTGAGAATTTATTCAAGGAAGAAGTTGTTTGATTTTTTCAAAGTCAAAATGTTGAAAATAAGAAGAGCAAATATGGAAAGTGTTTACTTTTCTAAAATGCTAAATACATATAATACAAATGCGTACACCTGTTCCCCTGATGTCTGGCCTTTTCTTTCTTTTTTACATATAATCGGTTAGTTAAGCTTTGTCCTTGAGTCCATTCTTCAATCCTCAACCTCTTCTGATCATTTACAGAAACAGCCCTTAATGGTTAACTCCCTTCTCTGTCTCTTTTTGATAAAAATAAATCAAAAGAATAATCTTTTTATCCCACCCCATGACCGTCTGCACTTTCATTCACAACGTCATAGCAGATTTTGAGATTTGACTTGGCTTAGGAAAATAAAATAAAAAAACACAGATAGAGCTTTGTTTGTCCGAAGTATTTCTTCATTAACTTGTTTCTAGGAAATATTTTGAACAACTTAGATTCGTTTTCTGAACAGACCTGTTCTGGCTGGTTGTGACATTACCAGTTCTCAAGGTGACCCATGCAGGTGTTGAGGAACTTTGTCCCTGCCTTTTGTTTCAGAAGCCTTCAGTGTGTAAGGCACAGGAACAGGGAGATAAGAGGTGGAGGACGTCATGGTGGGGGTCTGGAGTTTTAATGTCATACTATCATGATCAAAAGAAGCAAACACAGACACAAAACACATGAAAGAAGTCAGCCTGTTCTTCCAAGCTCTCATGCTACTGAAAACACCACGTGACCTGACTGGACCTTGTTTACGCGATCTCCCATCCACCCCCTCTTCTTTTTACGCTCCTCTCCTCCCCCTATCACACCTCCCCCTCCCCCTATCACACCCCTATGGTTGGGTGGGTGTTGTCAGGCTGTCAGCCAATGACATGTCAGTGCTCACACTTTGAAACACAGCCATGATAAATCAGTGCTGGGAGGAATAGGCGGAGAAAGGGTGAATGATATGATTAAAGATAACCAATAGAAACGTGTGCAAAGACATTGTGATTGGGTGAGGAAGGAGAGTTTGTGGATACTCAGTGGTGGAATGTCACTAAGTACATTTACTCGAGTACCGTACTTAAATATAAATTGGAAGTAATTGTGCTTAACTAGAGTATTTTGTATGCAACTTTATAAATATTGTACTTTTTACTTCACTTATTGTGTAAAAGCTTTAGTTATAGGTACTTTTATTTCCAGTGAAAAATAAAATGCTTTATAAAAACTGAAGGATGAAACATACAATAGTTATGTGTCTCCTGCTTATCAAAGTAAGTCATTAAACTACCAAACCGTATTTAAAAGACTTAAAATTATTGTCACTTTAAACATCGACTGCAGTAATACTAATCCAAAATAGTAAATAATCCAAAATAGCAAATAATTGGCAGGCAACATTTGAATACACAATGACTTTCACTTAACAATATGATCATAATAAGTGTAGCCTACTGCGTATAATAGAAAGCAATCAAATAGTTGTTTAGCATGTATATTTGATTATTACTGTCTTTTATTGCTAATTGTTTTATTGTAAGAAAAGGATATCTAGATAATGAAAATATAAGTGACCTCTGGTGCAAAGATCAGAGTTTTTCAAATGGATCTTATGTTTGAGATCAAGTTTAACCCTTAGATGCACGAGTGACTGGACCACACTCTTCCATAAGTGGGTCTAAAAGGACCCGTATTAGAATAATATGTGTAGAAGAAGTATTTTGGTTCACAAAAAATTTACATTTTGAAAAACAACGTTTTGAACATATTGTCCCAAAGATCTCCGCTATTCTGAGACCCTCACAGTATTCCAGTCCTTTTTCAAAACTCATCTCTTCTCCTCTTGTCTACTCATAGCCCCCCCCCTCCCCATTAATCCATGCCGGTTGATCAAATTTGATAGTCCTATACCCCCCACCCTAACCTTCCCTTACATTGTAAAGCGGTTTTGAGTCCTTGAAAAGCCCTATACAAATATAATGTATTATTATTATTATTATACTGACAGGTATCAGATCTTGCTGTGTAAAATAATCTTCCTGAGAGGTGTCACTTGTGGTCCACAGTGAATGTGTTCCTGACAGCAACGGTTGCAACCCGGTATCACGGCAAGACGTGAAAATGTGACGATTTACCATGCTGGGAGACGTGAAGATGTCACGATTTCGTCCCTTCAAACATGACAGTAGAGGCTTCTCAATTCTTAAATGTCCCCTCCTCGACTCCTATCCTCGAGACTTAGCTCCGCCCACAGGAGATGCGAGCTGAGGACTGAGAAGGGGAACCGAGAGAGAAGGGGAAGCCCTGGGTTGCGTTCCGATAATCCAAAAATCAGCTCCTAAATTCTAACCCTATCTCCTATTCCTTGACCTCTGAGTGAAACGTCACGGGGTTAAGGGATAGTGGATAGGAGAATTCAAAAGGACTTAGGAGAAGAGACTGCGGTACTTTAGAGAATCCAAATGCACTTTCACTATTCGACGTGTTTATGATGCGCCAGCGGACGTCATGAATGTGCGTCAGCTGCTGTGGGGAAATTATGGAAACTACAGTTTTCTATACAGCGGACTACAACATGGATGTATAATAAGAAGGAGGGACTTTAAACTCATCTAGAGACTCTGCACCGTGCTCTGATGGTGTTGTTTTATGCTTTATGAACGTGGACAACAGAGAAACATATTCTTCATGACCAAAGTTGGAATTGAAATAAAAAAGGAAAGTGAAACTTATGCTCGTCACCCTCTCCCTCCGGTCCACATTAATACAAATGATCCCAATACGTATGATTGTATGAAAATATCTTAAAATCAATACAAATGTATTTATTATAAACGTTAGTCCTTACCATCTATCACTGTGTATATCACCATTCAAACATCTTTTAAAAGTTGAACAAACCCCACACAGCTCAGTAAAGACTGTGAGATGTTGACTTTATTTGATCATTTCAGTAAAAACTCGTTCATATTTCTCTTTTTGATTATAATACTGATGAACGTTCAAAACAAAGCACTTTGGCAACTTACCACATACGTTTCAAAAAGCTTAATAAGCACCGTAACTTTCATGATATAATTTCTCGGTCATAATCGGTTGTTTCCGTGAACGGCCGACTTTTGAGTGACAGCAAATGCTGCGGCTGCAATGCATTGTGGGGCAGCATTTTCTCCTCTCCTTTCGTCAAGGGAGGTCCAGTGGTTCCTAAGCTAAAGGAGGTTATAAAGGAAGTTTGAAACCTCCTTTCCTTTCATTTGGAGAATTGGAACGGCACTTAACATGGCTGCCACTGACGTACTTCCGGGTCATTTCACTTGGTTAGGAAGGTTCCTAAGCTAAATGGACGATTGGAACGCAACCCTAGGCAGTTAGAGAAATGAGAACTCCTCTCTTCTGAGCGGTCATTTTAAAGAGACGTCCATTAATGATGACAGGAGGCACAGCAGCACTCTGTCTGATGGACAGATGTGTTCATGACGACTTATGTACTTTGATTCATTCACAGTGCGGTATAATGAGACAATAACAGGCTACAGATACGGACACACACATACAAATATATTTATATAAATATATACAATTTAAAGTATGAGAGCACTCTCATAATAACGTAACACAATCAGAGACTAGATACCAGTGAACATTTTTTAAAATATAACTACGGTTGTAGTTGAAGAGTTTGTAAATTAACATGAACCGAAGCTGTTGCCTGGCAACGCAATCGCACAACGTCACGTCCGTTAATTCCACATCCACACGCATGGATTAACATTGATTTAATACATTAATGTAGCCTTTGTTTCTGCTAAAAGAGGTATCGACCAGCTGGGGCAACAAGAACATCGGCGTAACTATTAAAAAAGAAATCATTATTATATTAATTTTGACAATAACAACCCACCGTCGGGGTAGCATTTGCTTGGCATATCCGGGTATTTCTCTATGGTATTTCTCCCATGGATGTATAATAAGAACTGGATACAGCGTGGGAGGCGGGGCCTCATTAATTCCTATGAGAGTTGCTCATGAGCGCATGATGATAAAATGGCCCAACTTTTGAGAGAGTGAAACGTCACAGATTACCCGGCATGCCTGAGAAGTACCCGTATGTGCGTTCATAGCGCATGCGCAACTTTAACCAACATGCTCGTTCACATCAAGCACGTCAATTTGCGTACACGTAACAGCACCGTGCGTTCATGACAGCATGGTAATGGCTTGTTATTATGCAGTTAGCGGCTAGCTAGTAATTATGCTAATGTACACATCAATCGTTATGTACTTCTATTATGCTATAACAGGATCTAGTGATATCCAACAGAGCTTAATTTAGCATGAAAGAATTATTGCAATAAACTTGTTAGTGCAATAAGAAGCTACAGGAACGTTAATCTACGTCGGTAATATTAACTTTATTTAATACAAGATTTACGGTACAAGATTTACATCATACAGCCCATGTAGTATAATATTTTACAAATGATGAATTACAGCAAACATGTGCAATATATCCATTATTACAGCTCCGTGGGCTGGCAGTAAAGCGATATGGGTCCGTTGTTATTGTGCATCCATGGGTAAAGAGAAACTCATGTAGTGCTGAACACGTAACTTGAACGTGCCGGGCAGCGCGGTCCCGTGGGTTAGATGCGCGTTCATAATGCCGAGGGAAATAACTCTCAGAATAACGCTATTAGCACATTTTTACAACTTGAGGAACGAATGTTTTTAATAAGGGCTATACAAGTGTTCATACTGGGTTGTTTATTTAGTTTAAAAAAAATTATCCAATGAGTTACAGACCATTCTTTCCCCATGTAAGTCAATGGGAAAAAGTGTTTCCGGGCCTGGCAACCAAGCGGATGTGCAGTACCGCCGTTTGGCCAGCACGAATATTTCCATCTGAGTCCGGCGCACTTCCTGGGGGCTTGGATTTCTCCACTGGTTAACATGGGTTAACAATACCGTGTAACTGTCACGTTTGAATGTTCACGTCTTGCCCACAGACTAGTCTATGGTCTTGCCGTGATACCGGGGCTGAAGTTGAATAGTCCATTTAGCTTAGGAACCTTCCTAAAGGAGTGAAATGACCCGGAAGTCCCTCAGTGGCAGCCATGATAAGTGCCGTTCGAATTCTCTAGAATGATGAGAATGATAGGAAAGGAGGTTTCAAACTTCCTTTATAACCTCCTTTAGCTTAGGAATCACTGGACCTCCCTAACCGACAGGAGAAGCGAAAATGCTGCCCCACAATGCCTTGCAGTCGCAGCATTTGCCGTCACTCAACAGTTGGCCGTTCACGGAAACAACCGATTATGACCGAGAAATTATATCATGAAAGTTACGGTGCTTATTAAGCATTTTAAAACATAGGTAGTAAGTTGGCAAAGTGCTTTGTTTTGAACGTTCATCAGTATTATAATCAAAAAGAGAAATATGAACTTTAGTTTTTACTGAAATTATCAAATAAAGTCAACATTTCAGTCTTTACTGAGCTGTGTGGGGTTTGTTCAACTTTTAAAAGATGTTTGAATGGTGATATACACAGTGATAGATGTTAAGGACTAACGTTTATAATAAATACATTTGTATTGATTGTAAGATCTTTAGTTCATACAATCATACGTATTGGGATCATTGGTATTAATGTGGACCGGAGGGAGAGGGTGACGAGCATAAGTTTCACTTTCCTTTTTTATTTCAATTCCAACTTTGCTCATGAAGAATATGTTTCTCTGTTGTCCACGTTCATAAAGCAAAGCAACAGCATCAGAGCACGGTGCAGAGTCTCTAGATGAGTTTACAGTAGTCCCTCGTTATTATTAAACATCCATGTTGTAGTCCGCTGTATAGAAAACTGTAGTTTCCATATTTCCACCACAGCAGCAGACGCACATTCATGACGTCCGCTGGCGCATCATAAACACGTCGGATAGTGAAAGTGCATTCGGATTCTCTAAAGTACCGCAGTCTCTTCTCCTAAGTCCTTTTGAATTCTCCTGTCCACTATCCCTTAACCCCGTGACGTTTCACTCAGAGGTCAAGGAATAGACGATAGGGTTAGAACTTAGGAGCTTATCTTTGGACTATTCGACTGCAGCCTGGGTTGCAACCGGTGATAAGAATCAAAGGTTCCCATAGGATTCCATAGAAAATGCATGCGGGGGGTAGTAATACAAAAACTACAATTTCTTTAAATGTATTTAAAATTTGAATGACATGATATCCAAAACATGTTTTTTGAGGAATAGCTAGAATATGAAATGATACAAAAATGTAATTACAAAGATACTTCAAGAAAACCACCTCACCGGGTCCAAAAAAACCCACTTAAGCTTGGGGTAATAATACAAAAACTACAATTTCTTAAAATTTGAATAAAAAATTTGAATGGCATGATATCCAAAACATGTTCTTTGAGGAATTGCTGGAATATGAAATGATAAAATGTTTTAATTACAAAGATACTTTGAAACCACCTCACCGGGTCCAAAAAGACTTATGCATCTAAGGGTGAATCTCATACAGGATTTGCTTAAATATGCTTGTAAGAAATTAACCAACTGGCAGAATTTAGATATTATTTCCCTCCTATCTTTCTGTCTGGTTTGAGTATACAATTGTGCAGTTTCATCTATATCAACTTTTGAGAGACAATAAAGCTTTATGCCCCTTCAGTACACAGATATAGTCTAGTGCAGGGGTCTCCAACCTTTCTCCACCTGAGAGCTACTTTGAAAAAATGAAAGTGGCCAAGAGCTACTTGCATCGCAACGCTTACATTTATTCACATAGCACTCATCAGTTGAATTAAGCTACTTTTGTGTGAAATTGCAATACCTAAAGCTTATCTAAAATCTTAACTTCATATCAAGGTCCAAGAAAACGACAATTTCTCACATATTAATATGGACACTTCACAAGTACTTCACTGAAGATTCACATACATGTCCAAGAGAAAAATACAATGTGTTCACTTCTTCTTACGGCCCACAGAGTAAATACATCGCCTCAATCACCACCTGGCAAGCATCTTATGGCACGTGTGTAAAATAAGTGCATTCACTCTTTTTTACAGTCAGTGAGATGACTGGCGCTGCATGGAGTCACCATACAGGTGTATGCTGGACCCACTTAGGTTCACTTTAATAGAGTCATTTACATGTCCATCAGTCGGTCTTGTTCTGTATTTAGATTTCATGACATTCATGCCAGAAAAAGCTGCTTCACAAAGGGATGTAGAGCCTAATAAAGCAGACGTGTTCAGTGCTGCTTGGTGAATGTTCTTATAGTTTTCTGGGTCTACAAGGCTCCAGAAATGTTGTGAGTTTTGCTGAGACTTCAGCTGAACATGATTTTGGAGATTTATAACCTCCATCTCCACAGACACTGAACAGTGCAGCCATCTTTTCTTCTTCTTCGTCTTGACATTAAATTATAAACCATAATTAATCAATTGTATAGGTCTAGCCTCCCTATATCTGTGTGTGACATTTTTCCATCCTCAAAAACAAAAAACTAATACTTCTGCAGTCTAGCTGCAGCGTCTAGCAACGGTCTTCTGTTAAAAAAAGGACACTGAATGTCCTGAATGTGGCATCACACACAGGACTTAAGTCTGAACACAGCAGACAACAGGAGTATTAACAACAGCATTATAAAAACTAAAATAGTGCATGTGGGTGCACACTTACATTCTCTGTCTTACTGTTACATGAATCCCATGAATGTATGAGATTAAGTTAGCTTCATTATATATCAGTGATTAAGTGAATAATAAAGTTTCTATCAGCCTGTCACTCTTATTAGTAGTTATTTTTCAGGAGGGGGCGGGGTTTGGAGGAACCGAGAGGAGACGGTGATTGCGGAAGCTTTCCTCCTGCCTTCACAAACTTTACACACGTATTTATGAACTGAAAATAGCGAGAGGACATTCATACTCTGCAATCCAAGACTTGATTGAATCCACCAAAAACCTGACATTACGATAACGAGTGTTTTTCAAAAACACAAATCCCTCCCTGTGTGTCTGAGCCGCAGCGACGCGGCCTGATTCAGAGCGGGTCATTCTGCCGTTGGTTCTGCTGGTGCTGCCGGAGAAAGCAGACTGCTCCGTGTGTGGTGTCGCTGTGCCGCTGTCACGTCTGCTCCTTGTTCTCTGCGTCACGGACCAATTTTATATTTGTGTGACAGAAACAATTATAAAATAAAAACACTTTATTGTCCGGCCGCGGCCGAAAAATCAAGAAGCAACGTTACTACGCTATAATCGATAATCGAGCGGCGAGCTACTGAAAAGCTGCCCGCGAGCTACCGGTAGCTCGCGATCGACGTGTTGGAGACCCCTGGTCTAGTGGGTAGAAGGGGGTATCATGCACCCCCCTGAAATATACTTTTAATCAGCTTTTCTAGATTGAAAAAATGGTGTAGAAAACGATTAGCTATGTTAAAAAGTTGAACATTTTTCCCACGTATATTTTTTTCCCAAATTAGTGTTTATTTACCCTAAAAATCGAGTTTCACTCTTTTTACACCTTTCACTATATCTCAGCCATTATTGCGGATAAAAGAACAAATAAGGTATCCAGATCCATGTTTTGAGGGTCAAGGAACACAATAAAACTATTCTTAAAGTGATCACATGTGTCTGTGGCATGCTATTATGCTAATTAGTGCCGCCATTACAATAAAATAGCATTTTAGTCTTGTACCAAGAACGATGTATTTTGCACCGACACAGAAATATTCTTATAATCAGTGTTTCCTAAGTGGAAAAATTATGTAGAAAATGAAGAGCTATGTTAAAATGTTTTCTGGATGTCCCACATGTATTTGTTATGCAAATGAGTGTCACCATTACCAAAAACTGAATTTTCACACTTTTCATCTCAGCCAATATTGCAGATACATGAACAAATAATGTGTCTAGACCCATGTTTTGATGGTCAAAGATCACAATAATACTATTCCCAAAGTGATCACATGTATCTGTGGCATACAGCTCTGGCAATAGTGAACATTTTTTCCCGCCAAAAACAAACAAGTAGCTAACTTGGCTACACACACACATTCAACCTTCAAACAAACAAGGTAAGTAGCTAACTCAACTAGACTCATGTCTAGTTGCATGTGGGCTGTCTTTCATTTTGACACACAGAACAATGGGGGCTATCCACCCTTATCCACAATGTAAAGTAATTCACAGCCTCTTCCCTCTTCTCTCTGTGAGGAGCAGCAGGTTCAGCTTTCAGAACAAAGTAACACAAAACTAAAATGGCATTCATTTTTTAAAATATGTCGTGTAGTGATAGATTTATTTATTGTATCATTGCTTTGATAAAAGATATTATTCATATACCCCTTTTAGTTGTGAAGATATAATCATTCATTCTGGGCATGTCATTTTTGAGCCTGAGGCCTGAAAAATAGGCCCAGGGCTTAACAGGTTAAACTGTGGAACATGATGACTGCTCTCAGAACATCTGTTATAATTTTCAAAAGTTCTGATTGTATAACAGGGTGTCTTTAGGCGCTTTCACACCGGAGTACTTTTCCCACAATAGTTCCGATATAGTTCTGAAAAGTTGCGTTCACACCAAAAATAACCCGAACTAAAATTAGTTAGTTGTGACAAAGTTTAGATCAAAGATGGTCATCGTAAAACTGAGAGACCTGAATACTTCCCATCTTATAAGAACAAAGAAAATGCATGGGAGCAAATAGAATCACGGGCTGAGAATATGGGTCTAGTTTGACTTCAAAGACAAGTGAAGGGCAAAGACCTCTTTGCTTGTGAGGCTAAACACCATCAGTCGTGCTTTAAATCTTTCCGCACAGCATTAGCCAACTACGAGCGCAGCAGTATTCTTAAAGCAGGAGCTAAGAATACCAACCAAGCTTTCATGTCAGCCTCCGATGAAAAGGCATTTGTTTCAGTACTGGAACACATTGGAACTCATGTAGTCCAGCAAATTGAGGTCCTACAGCTATCTTCCTTGCGCTTGCTGTATGTGGAAGAGCTGAAATTGAATGGGTACGAGAACACAAATTATCGCTCAGAGAAACTCCTGAAACGGCTACAGAAAGATCCAATCTAGGAGCATATCCAGTTTACGAGAGTTGACCACGACAATGCTGATGCCATTTCTTTCTGGCTGGTGTACAGCTTGAAAATCACGGTATCGAATGCCGTTGCACGAGCTTACACTCTCGGAATCACAGACAAGTACAAAAACGTTGCTCTCCTACTCCACCAGAATATTCTGCAGGCTTTCAGAGAGTCCAAAGACCTACAGTGGCCGCCAACAGCTGACGACATGGAGCTCACTCCTGAAAACCTCCTACCCACAGACCTCGTCCGGTTTCTCAGCATGGTTATGGCTGGCAAGGAAGACATGGAGACGAATGAAAAGATGAAGCGCCTGGTATTCTCCATTGGGCAAGAACTGAACCGTGCAGTGTCAGAGGGAGAATGGAAGTTACCAAAACACATTCTACTCTGTGTGACTGTCAGGCACTTGTTCAGAAGCAAGCAGCTCACCACAATATTACACAGGCTTGGCCACTCTGAGAGCTACGGATTTGGTTTGGAGTTTGTAAGGAAATATTTGTATGTATTCGTGCAAACTGTGAAGAAGCTTGAAAATGATTTGTGTAGAAAACTGGGCTGGTTTTGGGCCTGCTAACATGTGGTTTTGTGAGGACAAAGGAAGAGGGGGAAGGTGTGGAGTTGACATAGTCATCTCAGATCCCTGTGATAAGGAAGCTGAGCCACTGGGATTGGGGACTTAAGATGTGGGGTGTTGATGATAATTTGGGCAGCCAATCACTGGTCTGGAAGGGAGGCGCAGATAACTCCTCCTTGGGTCAGCGAGGGATATAGACAGAAACCCCGCTGTGTTCGGTCTCTTTCTCCTCTGGCTGGCTGGCTGGCTGGCTGGCTGGCTGGCTGGCTGGCTGGCTGGCTGGCTGGCTGGCTGGCTGGCTGGCTGGCTGGCTGGCTCACGTGAGTATCAGGTAAATGTGGGATCCCACAGAACTGTATGTAATTTGTACTGTATTGATTGTACTTGATTGTATTGCATTGTATATTACCATTAAAGTGGATTATTGTTAAACGGTTACTTGTAGGTTCTGGGTTTCCTTCCTGTAAGATAACGGCTTGTAGGAACGCGAGGAGATTTAAGAAAGTGGACAAGTTGTCTACCAAATCTCCTAACAAGTTGGAAACTGCCCTGGCAAAGGTCCTGGACAAAGTCTCATCCTATCGGACACCCGCAATTGTGAGAGGGAATAGGAGAGGGAAACATGGTATTCTACTGTGATTGGGACAATTTGAATAAAACCACGCCCAGTGTGCACGGCAGCAACATTGTCAACAGTGCTGGGGGAATCATGGTCCAGGTGGTCAAGCCTGGGTTTGAGAGCAACAAGGTCCGAATGCTACCCGTCATCGACAAGTCGCAACAGCGTAGCCTGAAAGTCAACACACCAGAAACACTCCCACCCTTGCACTTCACTCGCGCCGACCCAAAGTTTAATGATGGCTCATCATTCACACCGCCAGCAGAGAATGACACAGTCTATGCAACTGAGATGCAAGTGTACTACAGCTGGCTCTTTATCAGGTACATCGGAAGCAATGGACAGCAGCCTGTGCCTGGACTAGGGGGCTTCACCTCTGCAACTGGTACTCCTCCACTCAGAAAATCAACAGTGGACTACTTCACGGCACGCCCATCAATCAACCAATCATTGACAATACAGTTGTTCGTGAGCTACTGAAGCGTTCTGAGCTAGCCACTGATCAGGTGGATCAGAGGTGGGTCCTGAATACATTTGATCTTGGTGTCTGTATGAAAGCCCTACCCATCATCTGGTGTTGGCCAGATACATTTGTCCGTCATGTGGTTATGATTGGACCCTTTCTTTACATTCTGGCGGACACCACCCCAAAGGATCTGCGATACCCTAAGGATGCCCTGTTCATCCAGGATGGCATGGCTCTGCTCCATGTCCTCACCAACCTTCCTCCAACCTGTGGGGAGATATGCCTACAATTGCTTGATCAGATGATGGCCAAAAAGCACTTTTTGTTCTCGACTGACAGTTACCATCCAGGATCTATCAAAGCACAGGAGAGCTTGAGACATCGCAGTTCAGAGAAGATCATTTTGGCTGGACCAGCAACCAGGAAGCCATATGACTTCAAGATGTTTCTCACAAATGATGACAACAAAAAGCAACTCTGCCAGCTCCTGCTGCGAGTATGGAGTGATCAACAGGCAGCTTCAAGGCTGGAAAGAACAGAAATGACAGGGCTGGTCGTGGAAGGGAGAGCCCATCAACTTCTCTCCTCAAATGGCAAGGTAAATTGAAAGCCCATATTAAAAGTGATTGATGGTTTAATTATACTCCAAGTGATTATCTGTGATTTGTGTCTAGTCTCTGTCATTGTTGATCAAAGTGCAATGTCCCATTGTGTATCAGGTTGAGGTACGTGAGCTCCCCACTATCTACAGCAACCAGGAAGAGACTGATACAAGGGTGGTACTCTACCTTCATCATGCTGCTGCCCTTGGGTACAAGAATGCTGTAGTATGAACACCTGACACAGATATCTTTGTGATTCTTCTTTACCACGCTAATGCCATCAGGCTGACTATCAGAGATGGGGTCGTTACTAAAAAAAAGTAATATATTACATATTACATATTACTTTAAAAAAAAGTAATATATTACACTACTTCGTTACTCTCTACATAAAGTAACTCGTTACTTTACTCGTTACTTTACTCGCAGGGCCGGCCCGCCCCTCCCTGCAGGCAGATCACGCAGACTGCTAAAGTTTCAAATGTTCTCTTTAGTTCAGTTTCCATTGTCGCATAAGACTGATCCAGATCCTGAATGTTTTCCTATCTGACCGTGGCTGTCCTCTGTCTCCTGCTATCTGTATATTTTGCGCAGTCTACCTCTGCTCACTCTGTTGCGTCGGCGTGTTCTCCTGCGTGTTGGCCATGTGTTGCACTGGAACCAGACACCGCAAAGACTTCAGCCGAGCACGTACGAACTGCGCATGCGTGAGTGGCAATAACTCTCCTTACCAGCAGGCGGGGGTAATGTGTATTCGTCATTCAAAACAGGCAACAACCGGAAAACAGAGAAGAACAACAGACTATGTGATATAAACAAACAACAAATAGCTGTGCGTTAGCTTTACCTTAGCATGTGTTCTTTGCAGGTGATTTTTAGTAAGTAACGAAGTAACGCGTGTCGGGGCAATGTTAGTAACTGTAGTGTGATTACTGAATTATAAAAGTAGCGCGTTACACTACTCCGTTACCGACAAAAGTAATATTATTACAGTAACAGGGAAGGGGAAGGTGGGGCCCTTGAAAAAGCTGGAGAAGAACCCAAAGTTTCACAGGGCGTTCAGTCAACTCGGTGACAACTGGAATGTCAAGCCTGAGGTGATGAAGCAGTTGGAGGCATTCACCTGTCTGATATATGGAGAGAGTCGTGAGTCTTCAGTGGACGTAGTCCGTGCCAAGTTGCTGCGCAAAATGGTGGGGCAGGACGATAAACTCACTGCCAAGTCTAAGGTTGACCTTGCTCGCCTTCCTCCATGCTATGATGCTCTGAAGCCGCACGTCCAACGTGTGAACCATCGCGTCGCCTTGTACAAGCGAGCTGATGAATCAATTTTAGAAAAACCAAACCCCTATGATGAGGAGCAGGGATGGATGAGGACTGATGGAGTGTTGAGACCGGTGTGGTCCTGTGGTCCTGTCCTGCCAACCTCCCTGGTTGATCTCCTGGACACGACAGAGCGTGAACAGGAAGACGAAGAGGAAGAGGAATTTGACTCTGATGATAGCATTGAAAACGATGATTCAGATTGAGTATTAATCAGATAGTGGAGAGCCAAACCTTGACTGCTTATCTGGAATGGGAAAGAGTAGTCACATCAATACTTATATTATGATGTTTGACCCTTGCTGTAGGCTAGTACAAAACAAATAAATATTGGTTAAATACACAACATCTGTCTAGACACCTTATGTGTTCACTGTACTGCAATATTGGCGTCTCTAAATTTGCATAGCATGCCACAGATACATGTGATCACTTTGGGAATAGTTTTATTGTGATCTTTGACCATCAAAACATGGGTCTAGACACATTATTTGTTCATTTATCTGCAATATTGGCTGAGATAGAGTGAAAAGTGTGAAAATTCCGTTTTTGGTAATGGTGACACTAATTTGCATAAAAAATACATGTGGGACATCCAGACAACATTTTAACATAGCTCATCATTTTCTACATACTTTTTACACTTAGGAAACACTGATTATAAGAATATTTCTCTGTCGGTGCAAAATACATCGTTCTTGGTACAAGACTAAAATGCTATTTTCTTGTAATGGCGGCACTAATTGGCATAATAGCATGCCACAGACACATGTGATTACTTTAAGAATAGTTTTATTGTGTTTCTTGACCCTCAAAACATGGATCTGGATACCTTATTTGTTCTTTTATCTGCAATAATGGCTGAGATATAGTGAAAGGTGTAAAAAGAGTGAAACTCGATTTTTAGGGTAAATAAACACTAATTTGGGAAACAAATATACGTGGGACAATTTTTCAACTTTTTAACATAGCTAATTGTTTTCTACACCATTTTTTCAATCTAGAAAATCTGATTAAAAGTATATTTCAGGGGGGTGCATGATACCCCCTTCTACCCACTCAACTTAATAGAAGAATGAGAAGATAAGCACTATATTGCATTAGTAAAAGTAAAACCTTGTCTGGAATTATTTCTGATTACAATAGACGACATGGTAACGAATGCTATCTTTGTCTTTTGTCCTCAGGGACAATACAGGTTTTCATTCCGATTCATTGCACAGTTCTCTGTATATTTACAAATCGTATAGCACAGTGCAAGAACACACATATTAGAGCCGTCATTTAATGTGCATTTGCTTTTGTGTAGTCATTAGGTGAGTGCCACTGTTTCAACATGTGTATTTGTACCTGGGGGTATGATCTAATCTTATCTTCCGTGCAGAGTCCACAGGTGTAAGCCCAGGTCAGGGCCTTCATTCAGAGGAGCTCAGCACTAAGATTCTCTCTCTGTGTGGAGCCGTAAACAATGTCTGCACACATGCCATTCTTCTGTGTAAAATAATGGGAACATGTAATGAGTATGGTGTCACAAAAGAACAGTTGCTATCTTAGCGTTTCTCAGACAATGGGAGTAGATGCCATACACATATAACCGCACAAAGTTGCACACGTTTTCAGTCCAGTCAGTGCAGTCCATGCTCATCTCAGAGAAATATATACATTTTGAAAAAAGCACACTACATTGTAAGCTGACTGACAAAGTGTCAAATAGTTACAGTATATTTACAATTTTTGATATTTTCTAATGGATACTGTTAGTAGTTGGTGGTGATAGGAAAACACTGCACATCAACAAATCAAGCCAACACGACTTGCTGCTGCTCATGTGGGGGTTAATGACGGATGCAAACACAATGGGCCTTTTCCACATTTCTATCACTCAACAGATCAGAGGGAACTGCTGATGGCAGCAGGCCTCATAGAGATCCTTTGAACAAACCACAATGTACACACTCTGGTGTACAAAAAGCTAATAAATGATCAAGCTGATGTACTTCATATCTGCCAGTTAATGTTCCTACAAACATAATGAAAAAGTGATATAATTAATATAGAAATGATTTGTTTTGAAATGATTCTCATTTCCCACAACATCTTTTTTTTAATAAGATT
Organism: Pseudochaenichthys georgianus; assembly: GCF_902827115.2. Classification (NCBI taxonomy): domain Eukaryota; kingdom Metazoa; phylum Chordata; class Actinopteri; order Perciformes; family Channichthyidae; genus Pseudochaenichthys; species Pseudochaenichthys georgianus. The sequence goes on along the minus strand of NC_047521.1, from coordinate 14,510,081 downwards.
TAAACATAATCATTATCATGTAGCCTTTAGGTGGTACTGAGAGGGCATCTGGATGGTTGATGTGCCTATTTTACTTGTAGGCTAAACAATGTATAACTATGTTCATAGTTAACATTTTCACAAGTCCATTTATTTGTCGAAATATTTATTTTTCCCTTTCCTTTCATTTATATCTATTTTCCCCTGCAACATATTTTTCAATCCCAAACATTTAGCCTCTTTCAATGTAACAAAACTGAAAACAAAATGCTTGAATGCATTTTTGTTTTACTTAAGGATGATATGGTTAATCAATTGTTAAAAATACAAAAAAGGTTTGGATGTTAACAAAAGTACAACACAATTTGAGTTCTGACCATGGTTCTGACTCATGTGGCCCTACTCCAGTCCTCTTCCGTACGAACCGAACAATTGTGATCACGTATCCACAGTCATCCTTTAAATTAAAACACAAACATTGCTGTCTACTTGAAAATAAATAAATAAATATTTATTCTACATTTATTTCCCCCTGTCTTTCAATGGTGCAGACTCGCGAACGTGCGCTGTCAATTGCTTTGCACGTGAACGCGCCCCTGTCGACCCTCCTCTTCCGCGTGCGTCCCGGGGAGCTCCCATTTCCCTCCTTGGCTCGTGCTGCCTTTTAAAGCAAACGGACACAGTAGGCCATCCCCCAGTCGGCCAGAGGACGGGACACGGTGAGGAGTTGCTGTGTTGCTCATTCTACCCCATATCCTGTCGCTACCCCCATTGTCCTTGTAGTTTAGTTGCCTTTGTATTAGTTCGTTTACACAGTTCTCCAGCTTCAGTCATGTATCGGTGTTTCGGGGAGCTGCTGAGCCGCTCTGCGGGCAGTGCCCTGGCCTCGGGGTGCGTTGACTCCGCTCTCCCGGTGTCCTCGTCCCTGATGCGGGTCCGTCGTTACGCCGACGCGGCAGACAAGCCCGACGACCCCAACTTCTTCCGGATGGTCGAAGGATTCTTCGACCGCGGAGCCAGCATCGTCGAAGACAAGCTGGTGGAGGACTTGAGGACCAAGGAGACCCCCGAGCAGAAGAAGAAACGTGTTGCGGGTATCCTGCGCATCATCAAGCCATGCAACCACGTCCTGAGCGTGAATTTCCCCATCAAGAGGGATAACGGAGAGTGGGAGGTGATTGAGGGGTACCGCGCCCAGCACAGCCAGCACAGGACTCCCTGCAAAGGGGGTAAGTATTGTGCCAACCCAACCCGACCTGTGTCAGCTAGCTTTAGCCAGCCACTTCTTTAGCCAGCAATCCTTAGCAGCACAAGTAGCTAGTTGAAAGTATCACAAATCAAAGCAGCTACTGTCAACAGCTGCCTTGTTTTTTCAGCGTCTGCTGAGTCGTTAGTTTGGTTTCCTGTGCTTATAGCTGCGTACTGCTTGCGTGAGACTTTTTGTGCAGATTACAGTGACCTTCCTGCTTAACCAGAAGTTACAGTTACAGTAGTTTCTTAGCTTTCAAGCTAGCAGTCAAACTGAAGAAGCCCCGATACTTTGTAGGCAGTTGTGATCTTAAATCTAGCCCATCATTCTCACGATCAAGTGATTACATCTGGATCAAACTGGATAGATTCACCAGTTTGTTTCTTCTCTTACTTCTTCTCTTACTGATCTAGCCTACTCTTATTCCAATGCGTGTGTGTCAGATGTATGATGTAATGGAGGGGCCCGCTTTGAAGGCATCAGGTGTGTCATTGAGCTTGCCAGGCCTTGACCATACATGTGCTGCAAAAACGCTTTTATGTCTGTTCATTCATACTCATGGGTTTACAGCAGGGCAAATGCACACAATGTGGTTCTTCTCACTCATTATGTAGTCTTATACTGACATTCACTGTTTAAACCTGCTTTATGTGCAATGTGACAACCTTGGGGAGAGTGACATAGGTTCAAGGTTCAAAGCATATAGGCATTATGGGCTGCTGCTGCAGTGCACTCTGGGTTATTTGTGAATAGAGGGGGATATGATGTGGGCTATAGGAAGACAGGGGCTGTGAGAGCTGGGGAGGGGGTGGTTATGTTTCCAGGCACTCCTATTTGTCAGCTGTTTGACAGGTGGGGGAGGGTGCTGTGCAGAGGAGGCTTTCTTGGTAGAAAGAGACATGCCATTCAGTCAAAGGGCATGTTTGAATTGTGCGGGGCAGACATTTGCGTGCTATTAACATGACACCCTTCTTTTGTACCTGCTTGACGTAGCCATTGCAGACCTAATTCGGAGAGACACTGTGCCGTATACACATTCATTTAATACAAATGGAATACAAATGTAGTTGGAGTGCATTTTTCAAAGTACCCAAACAAAATATCTATTACAGATTTTTCCCCGAAACCACTTTAAAGTAATGGAGCAATTTAACCATTTATGAAATCACAAGGCAGTCCAGCTAGTTGTCAGTGAAGGACCACTCAGAGAAGCCATTTTGTAAAATCAATAACAATAAGTGTCTCTATCCACCTTTTTAAAGCCTGACCAGAGCACAGAATCACCGCAATCCAAACTCCATCTTGGTATTAACAGTCTTTATTATTCTTAGTAATATTACATATCTTTATCCCTCTCATGTTGTCCAATCCAGATTGAAGATACCCTTAAAAGTAGTCACAAATCACAGCAAGTGTGCACTTTGGTTCATAAGATTAAGTAGGAACAATATCAGTCTGATTATTGGAGGGGCCTATTAACATTTGATTGGACTCTATGCCAAACTCCTGTTATCGGGGTGGGAGTAAGGGCAGTTATTCTTCAGTGGGATAATCATTGATATAGTGCATAGACCCTTGGCCATGTTCAGATCAAAGTGCAAAGTGCAAAAGCTGTTTGTGCATGGGTTGCTCATACACCCCCTTTGCAGAGCAACACAGCAGCTCTCTTCTAACTACTGAATACATTTTGAAACATCATGATGTGTCTATGCATGCAACGTCATCCTCACAATCCTAGAATATAGTTTCTGGAAAGTTGCTATATTTGTAAATAGTTCAAGTCCGCACAGAATAATTGAAGCAGTAGTTTAATTCAAACAATCTGTTGCTCAAGCAAAAAGCCCAACATGTTTTACGCAGGAGTCTAGATATTTGACATGCTTCGGAGCAAGAGCGCTGCTGTGTCTGGCCTTCTAGCCAGACTGTTGTAATGAAACCGCCCTGACTTCAGCGTGGGCTCAGTTTATTTTCATAAAATCTGTCCTCTATTTCAAAGGAATGTGTTTACAGTTATGTTTTTGGGCTGGTTGCTGTGGTGACCCAGGTCTCCCTTGAAAAAGAGATCATTGATTTCAATGGGATTTTACCTGGATAAATAAAGGTTTTGAATTGAATTGGTGAGCTGTTGGATGGTTAGTCAGCCAGGCTTTTCTCCTTGTTTGAATGTTATCAGTAAGCCCGATTGTCTTGTGTGGGCCCTGGGGTAGCTCAGCTGATTTAGGATGAATGGAAAAAAAGAGGGGAAACGATGCAGCACTCCTTAAAGATCAAGCTTTGTTTAGCAAGGTTTGATCTTCTATCTGAAACCACACAAATGGAATTCACTGGCACTTAAAGTTGACATCATAAAGGGTGCAGGCATTTACTTATGCTTCCGAAGTGTTTGCTTTTAGCCATACACATTGAAAACAAGACAACCCTTTGGAGAGTGCAGCCCTCCATTAAGGCCCTTTTCAAAAATGTAATGTTGGTGGAGGGAATGACGCACACAGTGCCTTTGTCCCCTGGAAGGAAAATCTGCCGTCTCCTCCTTGTGCTGCTTGCCCTTGGGGTTTCTCCGTGGAAGCTAACTCTCAATGAGCTATATTTGGTACAGTCGGACAGTAAGATACAGCAGTGTGGTATTCTGGCAGCCTGGCTGTATGGTCTCATATAACGCTGCAGCACACCGGCTGACTCACACATGTTACCGTGGTGACCGTAGTAAACCCCATACAACAGGAAGGAATGACTGTAATGGGGGTGGGGGTCAGAATGGAGGGCTGTGATTGGTTGTTGCGTTCCACCCGCCCATCTCTGCTACCGTGACTGCAAGCATCAATCTGTGATCTGCAACCTATGTGGTCTTGTGTGGTTATGGAGAATAAAATAAGAAACATTAAACCTTTATTAATGCCTTTAGTGAAATTCAGGTGTCATAGCAACAGCAGTTATAAGATGTAGCTATTACTGGTCCAATCCAGTTCCAACAGCGGTCGATTGCTGCTATTTATTTCCCTTTTCTGTTGTTGAGTTGCACATGCAGTGGAGATAGTTTCAGTGAGGGCAAATGATTTCCCCATGTTGCAGTCTGATCACTTAATCGGTGTACAAGGCACTTGAGCTCATAAACCAGAATATAATAAAAGTACAGTACACATTCATTTTGGGTTAAAAAGATCTGTGTATTTTATCATTGAAAAATAGGATTAAATAAATGTCGTCCTGTTTTGTGTGTTTCTTCAGGTATCCGTTACAGTATGGATGTGTCTGTGGATGAGGTCAAAGCCCTTGCCTCTCTGATGACCTACAAGTGCGCCGTTGTTGGTAAGTATTAAAGCCTTACATAAAACGTCCTGCTGGTTATCCTTAACCCTGATCTCATATTAAAATGAATACCATTTGTCCAAATTATACTTTCTCCTACAAAATGAAGTTCCCATACAACTAAACTGCATTAGTGGCAGGAAATAGCTGTCATCTATTTAGCTTTCTCTTCCTACTGATTGCACATCATTAATTAGGGGTGTAACGGTTCACAGAAGTCACGGTTTGGTTCGTACCTCGGTTTGGGGGGTCACGGTTCGGTAAAACAAGAAAAAGCAAAAAAAAGTCCCAAATACATAATTCCAGGTTTGTTGTTATTTATTTTTGAACAGTAGTGCAAGTTTCAGTTTCAAAATAAGGAACTCTGACATTTTGAATAATGAACTGTATTAAACAGTTAAAAACAAACCACAAACCGTACCACACACACTCAGATGGCCATATTATCTATAATGGCTGATGTCAAACAAAAAGAATGTCTTGAAAATATTACATCATAAATAATAAGAAAGTGTTTCAAGAGCGCAAAGTCGTTGAAAAACATATGCCAAAAGCTTCCGTTATTTATTTTTGGTCTCTCGGCTTTCATGTCTATTGGCTTCTTAAAAACAGCGGGATCAGCTGTTGAACTGCTGTTGTCTTTTGCCGGGCTCCGGTGATTGGCAAATCTGGGTGATGCCTTCTGATGTGATTCTGCATGTTTGGCGTGTGTTTCTATTAGCATACCGCACCGCTATTGAACAACGCCGACACACCGTCCTCGTCCGATCCACCACTCGCACACTTCATCGTTATTGTAGTCCACAGGGAACCCGAAATGTTCCCACACAGCTGATTTAAAAGAAGCAGGTGGGTTCTAGCTCCTGTGTGTTATCTGAAATCGCCATACTAACTTTTCTTCTTCTTGTATTTAGTTCGTTTTGTTGTTGTGTTTCTTCTTATTCTTCATTTGTTGTTTAAGGGCGGCTGGCAAACAGCTTTTAGGCACAATACCGCCCCCTGGATTATAAATAGTGTAGTGGATACTGCCCTGAAGGACAGACTTTTTTCCCACTCGTAAAAAAAAGGCGTATTCGTTGTGTGACTGCATGTGCCGAACCGTGACGTCCGAACCGTAACGGTACGGGACGAATACGGATACCGTTACACCCCTATCATTAATACATTAGATTGAACATGGGTCATCTAAATGTGTACGTGTTGTGCGTAAGCATGTAAATGTTCCGGTTGTTTTTAAGCTGCGTTACTCTCTTCCAGATGTGCCATTTGGGGGAGCCAAAGCTGGAGTCAAGATCAACACCAAGAATTACTCTGTAAGCCATCTAATGTCATCCTCCTCCCCCACACCCGCATGCCCATATAGAGGCACGCGCATGTTTAACTGTATGCTGTTATATGCATAGCAACGCAGCAAAACATAAGCTGGCAGTCTTTGGAGTGGTATCAGAGTTCCTGTCCGTTTCTTACACACAAATAAACAAACAAACAAACAAACACAAATGATGATTCAATCCCACTGGAATGTAAAGCCTTATCGTCTCATTCTGTTGATTAATAAGAAGAATGATTAAATAGAGATTTAAATGTGAAGAGTTAGGCAACACAAGAAGCTTGTTCACATGCAATTGTTGAAGAAGATACTCCAATGTGTCTTTAGATACACAGATCTATGGGTTACATTTTCTTCAATTTACTAATGGTGCCTGTCCTGCCTTTTTATTGGATTATGGACAGGGATGCTAGTGCATGTATTAATGGATAATGTAAGGGTACAGACATTAAGGTATGTGGCTGTGGATTGGAAACCACTCAACCAAAAATATTTTGTCAAAATGCCTATAGCATCTTTTCAAAAGCTGAAGGATAACTATTGCTTTACTTTGAATCCACTTGGTATTTTGTGTAGCCTATTTCTTGTTGCCTAACATCCTCAATTGTCTCATTACACTGCAATCAACATGTTTTATGGATACTGTGTCTTGTCTGTCACAGGATAATGAGCTGGAGAAGATTACCAGGAGATTCACTATCGAGCTGGCCAAGAAGGGGTTCATTGGTGAGTGTTTATGTGTGAGCTTGTTTTACTGTTATAGTTATTAATCTAGCCATTTTAGAAGTAAACATTTCCTGTCATCTAGCGCTGTTTACTCAGGTCGTGGTAGCTCAAGGTGTGCCTGTGTCAACTGACAAGGGGGACCATTAAAACACGGGAAAAAAAATCCTGGAATGAAGATTATGTTGGGGAATAATTTTCCCTGCATGTCCTCCTTCGTCCTCTGACGCAGCTGACCAGCCTCGAGCAGCCGTTATCTCCCATAAGGAGGGGCTGCCCTAGCATATTGTTGTTGTCAGCAATTTATGACCGGGCAACTCTCGGTCAGAGATGGTTATTGTTATGGGACACCTGGTGTAGATGACCACGAGCCATAAGTGACAACAAATGTGATTCAGTGTCCCTCAGCTGTTTAGTCTATCTATTGCACAATGTTGATTATCCTCTGAGAACTAGCTAAATACATGGCTCTGGCTCAGGGGTAGAGTTCTTCAGAATTGATCCCGTGACATGTCTTGTGAATTCTCCGACCGAAGCTCCAAATAAACCGTCCGTGTTTGCCATCAGAGCTCCAGCTCTCCTCGTGTCTCTTTGAGTCCTGACTCCCATTGCTTCAGAAGTTTCCCCCACAGATTATACTTTTTTTTATTAGCTTTTCTTTTTTTAATGCTCAATGTCTTTCATTTTTTGTAAAGCACTTTGAATTGCCTTGCGTTGAAAAGTGCTATATAAATAAACTTGCCTTGAGCCTGATATGTACAGGCATCATGCCACTTCGGCTGAGGAACATATCTTACAGAAATGACCTATTTTTTTTTTTTATCTTTTAGGTTTCTCAAAACATTTGTTGTATTAGTTGTAACTATGTTTAGAATGCCACACATACAGTAAGCATACACAGGTTCAGCAGGTCACTATACAACCAGTTTATTCATCGCTGTGCTCTCCATGCATGTTAGTGCTAAAAATACAAGATGATCCACTCAACATACAAGCAATGAAATACACCATCAAAAGAAGTTGCTTAGAAATGTTTATAATGTGTTCTGGTCAAAGACAGATATGAAACTGTCTGTTAACCTGCAGGCGTGTAGACGGCAGTAGTTGTGTCATTAGTGGTTTTATACAAGTGCCTTCCTTCGTGTATTTGTACACATCCTGAAGGCAAAGCAGCACCCACTGCACACATCACTGCCCTGTTCTGTCACTGTGAGTGTAACGGGGCACAGTCCCATCCCCCACCTCTCTGCATCCATGCTTTTAGACGTTCCAGAATACATATGCAGTGTGTGTGTGTACACTTGTGTGATGCTCATTCAAACTTGAGCAGAGGTACCCATTTATCAAGACTGAAACGTGCACAGTGACTGCCGTGCTTGATTAATTCTCCTTCTTCCCTTTCTGCCTTCACCAGGACCTGGCATCGATGTCCCTGCCCCCGACATGAGCACAGGAGAGAGGGAAATGTCCTGGATCGCCGACACATACGCCAACACCATTGCACACACTGTGAGTTCTGTGAGGCAAACGCAACCAATCTGTATAACATGGCCGGTTTTCAGTAGGATTATTGAGAAGGCCAAATGAAAGGAAGGCATGAGTCACGTATAAACCATGAGCAGTGGTTTCCTGCCTCTCCCTTCCCAGCCGACCGCTGAGACATTCCTCTTCTCTTTAAAGCAGCTCTGCAAACTGAGGCCTCTGTGTGTTTGTGTTATCAGCCAATCATTCTCGTGTGGAAACCTGTCAAACGGGGCCTATTTGACTAAAGATGGAAAATATTGACCTACGTGTGTTCATGTTAATCATCACTGTTGTAGGTTCAATCTGAATAGGCAACAATTACAAAAGCTAAATAATGGCTTGGACTTCAGCCATCTTGTAGTCTAGGAAATTGTAATGGTGAGCTAAGGAAAGCCATCTGCAGTGTTTGGACAAGTGATTTGTAGAACTCACAGGATTAGTCAATGAACAATAAGGTATTTGTTAAAGAATGTATTGTTTGGTGATATCTGTTATCCTGCAAAACATGTTTGGTGATGCCATCTTCTCCAGTGTGAGGATGTCTTGCTGTAGGGTAATTTCATGCAGTACAACTAATGGCCTTAATTGATTTATCTTCAAAAAGTAGCATATTTTCTGTTGAATTAATGTTAGTGCTGGTTTTCCAGCTTCTATTGCTTATATAGTTGCACTTTTAAGCCTCATTGGAGACATTATGGCTTGAAGAATAGTCAATGGTGTTTTCACTCTGCCATTTGAACGTATATGTGAGCTCTATGTAAGAGGAACCTACATGTATTGAACAATCTGCTGGTACATATTCTTCTTCAGTGTTTTTCACTCATATTTTCTGTGTGTTTGCAGGACATCAATGCCCACGCCTGCGTGACAGGAAAGCCCATCAGCCAGGGAGGAATCCACGGTCGTATCTCCGCCACTGGTCGTGGAGTTTTCCACGGCATTGAGAACTTCATGAATGAGGCGTCCTACATGAGCATGGTAGGCCTGACACCAGGCGTCCAGGATAAGACCTTCGTCATCCAGGTAAACACGCATGCATGGTTTGATCATAGTAGACGCATCTTACTTGAGAGGAAAGATGAGGCCCTCAATGTACTGCAGATATCTGCTTACAGGACTTATGTTCTCAAGTGAAATCATGATGAGGGGTTTTAGAGCCTCAATCAGAGCCATGCCATCTGTTATAGCTTGGCCCTGATCTCCTCACCAAGCACACAGCAGGGAAGTATTTACGAAAAATGAGACACTGGGACCTATTATGAGACTTTAAACATTACAATCATGGAAAGATTTAAGCTGTTCATCTTTAAGCAGGAAAGAGTGTCTGTCGGCAAAAATGAAAAGCACTATTCTCCTTTTCAGCAGTTTCACTTCCATTTACACATGGTGCTCACGTGTCATGGAAACACTCACACAGTCACACACTCAAACTTATACACACTTATGCCAACACAGACACGGGTCGAAAACACCTACTCACTGACCTCTGCTGCTTTCCTACAAAGTTTTCTCTAATTACTGCTCTTTTACGACGAAAATGTAATCCGTTATTCTTAATTCACAAATCTTCATGTAGACAATTCAGACACATCCTCATAGGATTCAATATCCTTTACTAGCTCTACAGAGAATTTCAAGAGACTTAGAGAGAAACTAAGACATGTATTGGAAGGGGATGATGTTTGTTGAGGGATGAGAAGGGCGTCATTGAAGAGGTGGTGACAGCAGCTGAACCATGACGTGGATGTTGAACAAAACTAATCCCTCTGTGTGAGTGTGTGAGTGTGTGAGGATTACATTGTGCTGGGATTAGATTTTCTTAGAGATTTGAGTGAGAGCGGGCAGATGGATCCCTAGTGTGGTATCAAGATCAAAACTGGGGATTATTTTATCTCCTATCACACTTTATTTAAAAAAGATCAGCTGTGAACTCTTAGTGTCCTTCAGTTCTGTTAGATCTGTGCCGGCAGTGTGATATGGCGATACTGCATTCACTATTAGACTATAGGAATTGAGGAAACCACAGGCAGAGCTCGGCACTGCTGTACAGACTTTCCTTTTCTATGTGCTTTCTTTTAAACCTCTAGTTTTTTTCATTCTCAGTATGGATAGTTATATTAGTTTGTATTAAGCATATTGTGCGTTCCTACTATATAGTATGCAGACACAATAACTTCAGAGTACGAGACATGAGTCTACTGGACATCCTCAACTGCCCCAAAGTGCAATGCAACCCAAGAGACAGCCTTATAGCAGACGGATAAAATAATTACCTGCTGAAATAAAATAATTGTGATCGATGGCAAGTGAGATCAAGGTACAGTAGAGGAAAAACGTGGGAACGCACATAAACTGTATAATGTACTGTAGAAAACATATGAAATAGCACAAAAATAATAAAAAATATTACATTAAGTGTGAGCTGTCTGTATATTTACATTTGTGATTAATTATTTTTGTTAACAGTACAGTAACTCGGACTGCTAACAACATCATTATTGATGTAGTCATATGATGGATGCATGCAGAGAGGACGTACTGCGTCAGTTTACCACAGTGTGAGCAGTCTGCTAGTAATGGCTGGGTAATGCAGAACATACTGAGTATCGATTCTGCAGTATGTTTAGACTTAGATTTTAAACACAGCCTCAGATCATTGTGGGTTAGGGTTTTAAACAGTGATTTGACTGCGTTATGGTAATTGTGTGTTTACAAGAGCTTGGCATTAGCAATTATGTATCATGATAAAATAAATGTCATGTATTTACAAACATATTGAACGTAAACAGGAAACAGAAAATGTTCTCCAGACTCCGCCTATTCTGTCCATCTGTGCTTATTTGTTTAAGTCTCAATTCCTCGCCCATATTTGCAGAAAATATTTTAAACAAATTGTACCTGTGTGAGGCCTTACTTCAGTTAGATGATGATGTCATAACTACAGTTGGCCACATGGTGGCACCAGAGTGCATGTCACCGCACCTTATCAGTTCATGGTTGGTTGAAAAGTGGTATAACAATAAATGTTACTATTGGTGGTATTTAATGAGTAAAAAGTGATGATCATAGCGATGTTGGACCATGATGTTATTAACCTGCTGTAACTGTTTCACAGGGCTTTGGTAATGTGGGTCTTCACTCCATGAGGTACCTGCACAGGTTTGGGGCTAAGTGTGTGGGCATCGGTGAGATTGATGGAGCCATCTACAACGCTGATGGCATCGACCCCAAAGCGCTGGAGGAATACAAACTGGTACCAGCACAACTGCCTTCCCCTCACTTCTGTCTGCTTTATCCTTCTTGTCACTTTTCCCCTCTGTTTTCTCTTACTAAAATAATCAAGTCATTGCCTTTATCGGACTTATTTAATTCTTACCTTACATCTCAGTCAGATGATTTTCTTCTCCTGGAAATACACTTTTTTTCCAACATTTTACCCAAACAGTGAAATATTCACAAATATTCATGTGTCCGTCTCTTTACTTTCTGCAGCAAAATGGCACCATTGTGGGCTTCCCAGGAGCCAAACCCTATGAAGGGAGCATTTTGGAAGCCGACTGCGACATCCTGATCCCTGCCGCCGGAGAAAAGCAGCTCACACGTAACAACGCCCGAAGGATCAAGGCCAAGGTAAACCCTCACTTTTGATTTACCCAAGGTGCTTTGCGTAAAGTTGGTGTTTGACTCCACACGAGTAAGGACAGGGAGACTTTGTTGCAGTCATGAACAGTGCGTGTTGTATTTCTTGTCTTTTCAGATCATTGCTGAAGGTGCCAATGGTCCCACCACCCCAGATGCTGACAAGATCTTCCTGGAGAACAACGTCATGGTTATTCCTGTAAGCGCACACACACACAATTAAAATAAAATGTGCTCAAACCACACAAATCCAGCGCTGATGGAGCAGATGAACTGAATTTGTGTTGTGCTGAACTCTTAATTAATTACACCTAGGATGTTTTAACTTTTTAAGATGGATTATTTCTTAATCATTATTATTTCGTCATGACGGCCCGTCCACACGGCGGCGTGCGTTGAAGCTTCAACGCTTCTTCCCATTCACTTTCAATCGGGTGACGTCACGCTTTTCCGAACTGCATTGTGGTTCCGTCGCTTCGCTTTGCTCGCGTTGCTCGCGTTGCTCGCGTTGCTCGCGTTGCTCGCGTTGCTCGCTTCAAAAGTGGAGAAAAGTTCAACTTTTGAAGCTTCGATGGAAGCGTCAGCCAATCAAACTGCGTGCTTTTGTATCCGGGGCGGGAGATTCATGTGATTGGTTGTTGGTCGAGTTTCAGACACGCCCACCGGCAAGCTTCAACGCACGCCGCCGTGTGGACGCTGCGTGAATATTTTGTTAAACAGCACAAAATACACAATGTCATATTTTTATAAATATAATATATAAACCATAAAGGGGAAATGTCAACAATAAACAAGCTTTTATTTTGTAAGTAACAGATTTTTCTAATAATTTCACAAAAGCATTTCATTTTCAGTTTATTAGAGTAATCATTTCCTTCCCATATCTATATTTAAAATCAGTGCAGGGTAAATGTTGTAATAATTCAACCCACAGGGAAGTGAGGACCAAACAGGCTAAAGACTTTGTTTCCTCCTGCAGGACATGTACCTGAATGCTGGCGGTGTGACAGTGTCTTACTTCGAGTGGCTGAAGAATCTCAACCATGTCAGCTATGGAAGACTGACCTTCAAATATGAGAGGGACTCCAACTACCACCTGCTCAGTGAGTACAAGACTGCTCCTCACCTCCTCCATGGCCTGCAGTGTCATAACACTCAGAGGATACGTTACCAATACACCTCAAGCTTAGAAAACTGTTATAATGACCCATCTAAGCAATATTTTTCGGTTATTCGGGTTGGGTTGAGTGGGCTCATTCTCAAACGTACCATTTCTGCTGATAAGTCGTGTGACTTGGCCTCTCGTTTTATTAGTTGAAAATCTCGATCAAACTCCTCCCTTAGTTGTTTGCCATCTACAACAACCTTTAACTTAGGATGTGTGCTAAAGCGAACAAGGTTAAATGTTTGCCCATTCTTTTTTTCATTAAAGAGTGTCTTTATAATAATTTAAAGGACAATTAGATATATTCTTACTGAATCGGTGCTGGCTCAGGCGCTGTCGGTGATGTTGCTCTGTTATTTCGGCGTAAGCTGGTGTCAGCTGATGTGATCTCTCTCCAAGAGTAACGATGGCTGGGGGAACCTTGTTTCATACTCTCTCTTGATCACAAGCAGCCAATCATACAGTGGCTTTTCCACTTTCACTTGTGTAACTTGATGAACCCTGGTATTTGTTATCGACTCAGAAACAAAAGATATGTCTTTATTTTTCTAATGTTTCTCTTTGTTCCCTTCTAGTGTCTGTGCAGGAAAGTTTGGAGAGGAAGTTTGGCAAGCAGGGGGGGCCCATCCCTGTCGTACCTACTGCTGACTTCCAGGCCAGAGTTGCTGTGAGTATCGTCTGCTAACACACACTTTAAAAAGATATCTATAACAAACGTGTTTTTTTTCTAATATGTTGAAAACAATGCAGCTTTATAATACTTCATTAAAAATTGTATTTAAAATATTGAGTCTTTAACAAATATTGTGCCTTCTGCGATATCAAGTATTGTTGCAAAGTGTCTTGAACTTTTAGATTACTGACGGATAAATATTTGACCTTAACTGTATGACCAGTAGACTCCAATTGGCTTGAGTTATTCCTCTTATTGTCATGATACAACCAGGAATGCACCAATCTAATATTTGACTTGAGTGCTATCGGCCTATCGGCTGATAAAATGTAATTTGCCGACATTTATCTGTAACCAATTGCTAGAGACGACTCTGCCATGACTTCAGAGAGCAACTGGTGCTGATCATGTGTATGGTTTACAAATAAAAATGAAAGTGCATTGGTGCAAACCCCTTCCCCATGTCTACAGTACAGATTGTTGTTTAGTTGCTGTGAAATGAATACACATGCTGCGTCAAGCCTTTCCCTGTACTGTACATATCTCCCATTACCTATACAGGTTCTTAATGCCCATCACAAGTTACCAGAGCCAAGTTGGGACTGAATAAAATACAAAATGTGTATTGAATTGACATGTAAATACAAAAAGCATCTAGCAATCATGTAACCAAGGCTATTTCTTAATGAAAATAAAATGTTCTCTTTATTGACCAAGTGATTGCATACAGTTTGTTTATTGATGTCCTCCAAGAGATTGACGCTAACATTCATCTTTCCCTTGCAGGGTGCCTCGGAGAAGGATATTGTTCACTCTGGGTTGGCCTACACCATGGAGAGATCTGCCCGGGTAAGTGATCGTACAGGAAGTAACATGTTCCTGCCTGACGTGGCTCTGCGTTATAGTGCAGAGCCACTAAGTTATCTAGTATAATAAACAGATAGGAAACACGCCACTTGCATTAGTGCAGTGGTTCATGTCCCTCATCTCACTGTAAACCAAATACATTTCCATCAACTACAACAAAAACTGGGGAAATGTGTCGCATACCAGGGATGCAAACTTGTCACCTTTGGGCGAAATTCGCCGTTTTGAATCCAAAATAGGTTGTTTGTGTGATTCATGTAGATCTGCAATAAAAATATTTTTGGGGTATGGGGGGGTGTCTGGGACCCAGAGTAATCTGCGGCCGCGAGCTGTTATGTGCCATCATATACGCATGGTTAGAACGGGCCGTTCAGGTGTCAGAGCAGAGCGGCAGAGCGTGATGTGCACTGAGAAGTTTTTCTGTCGCAATATTATTTAATGAATCGTTGAGCTAGCTAACTAGCATACATTGTCACTATCTGCTAACGTTAGCTTTAGGCTTAGTTTTCTAATAGTTTTTTTCATAGGCTATAAACAGAGGTGGTATAAGTATAGATATTGTACTTGAGTAATAGAAGCACTCAGATCTTGTACTAGAGTAAAAGTAGAAGCACACAGATCTTGTACTAGAGTAAAAGTAGAAGTACTAAGATCTTTTACTTGAGTAAAAGTAGAAGTATTCCGATCTTGTACTTGAGTAAAAGTAGAAGTACCAGAGTGTAGGAATACTTGGTTACAGTAAAAGTCCTGCATTCAAAATGTTCCTCAATTAAAAGTAGAAAAGTATTATCATCAAAATATAGTGAAAGTAGCGACAGTAAAAGTAGTCACTGTGCAGATTGATCCATTTCAGAATAACATATCTGATATGTTTTATAATGATTGATCATTAGTGTTCTCAAAGCTGGTAAAGGTGCAGCTAGTTTGAATGACTTTGTATACTGCAGGGTAGCTTGTGAATTTACTCCAGATGGAACTAAAGTCTGATTTAACACTTGATTATATTTCACATCATTCATCCACATCTGTAGAGTAACTAAAGGGATTAAATACATGTAGTGGAGGAAAAGTACACCATGTACCTCTGAACTGTAGTGGAGGAACTCTGAACTGTAGAGGAGAAGAAGAACAAAATAGCAAAACATTGAAGTATCTCAAAATTGTACCCAAGTATAGTACTTGTTGAGTTGATGAATTTAGTTACTTTACACCACTGGCTATACAGATAAGCCAGACTAAGCCTTGAACAGAGGCATGGAAATACATTTTCAAAATGCTC
Source organism: Pseudochaenichthys georgianus (assembly GCF_902827115.2). Lineage (NCBI taxonomy): Eukaryota > Metazoa > Chordata > Actinopteri > Perciformes > Channichthyidae > Pseudochaenichthys > Pseudochaenichthys georgianus. Next base: position 14,494,347 of record NC_047521.1, on the reverse strand, counting down.
AACAGTGCTGCCAAAATGATAAACTGACTGCTACACAATTAAAATAAATGCTTATATATTTCTATTAGATGTGACTCTTTAACGTTTGTTATTATTAACTGCTGCTTTACTTGTTCTGACGGCTAACATCATGTTATTCCTCATTTTAAAGCCGATATTCTGTGGGGTCGGGGGATCGGATCCTTGTCACCTTTTTCATACCTGATGAGTTTGCATCACTGCATACTTTCAAGAACATGACCTGCATGTTTCCTTTAACTTTTTTTTACTATGCAAATGAAATATTCAAGGTCAACTTTGCCTTAAACTTCACGTTTCACATAGAAAAATATACCAGGCTTTCCCACTAAGCCTTTGACTAATTTCAAGACTTTCATGTAAGCAACTTTGCAAGGATAGCTTGGATACAGGAGTAAAGGATGCAAATAAACATCACGCAAATAGACACAACAGCTCAAGTTTTGAGTGGTTTATTGTAATAATAATTACAGAGAAACAGTCGTCCGGTTAGCAAGAACATAGCATGCAACCAACAAATCGACACAACCGCTCAAGTTTCAATTTGTCATGCACACAAAAATTCCAGAAAAGCAGTAGTCCGTGTATAAAATATTCAATAAATACCTGTATCATGAATAAATGGTTTGATTTTGCATCAGGAGGCTGTTGGATCCTTTGAGTCAGCGCCAACAGACCTGTAGTAAACACTATTGCTACTGCTGGCCACAGTAGCTAGGCAACTGTCAACATTGACAAAACCTTAAATTGACTTTTTAATTGGTTAATCAATCCTTTTCTCATATCTGTTTCCAGATCATGTTAAATGATTAAAGTACTTTGCTAGGAATTGTTCTTGTATAAAGCTGGGCTAATAGACATTTGATAAACACAAAGTTGGCATTTCGAATCCTGACTTTGATTATTTAGAAATGTATAAGTATTTCATGTGGTCAAAAGTTGTACTGCTTGATACATGACCAGAGTTTTTTTCGACCAGATTTAAAGACTATAGACCAATGAGAACAATGTACAAAAACTCCCAAGTTTTTCCATAAATCAAGGTTTCACCTTATTTATTAAATGATTAAAAAGAATATAAAAGGTGCAAGGTGACTTCCTTGTTCTGACGGTGTTTAATTAAAGGAACGGTTTTCTGTGCTGGTAATTACCGTCAGCAAGAATAAGGTGACCAGTCCCCCTGAGGTTGTTGCTGATAGCCATCATAATAACACATGTCCTCCTCTGCCTTTCTAGCAAATCATGCGTACAGCAAGCAAGCACAACTTGGGCCTGGACATCAGGACGGCCGCCTACGTCAACGCCATCGAGAAGGTCTTCAAAGTCTACAACGAGGCAGGGCTTACCTTCACATAAATGGCCAATTCCGACCCTCAATTCCTCTCCCTGCCCTTACCCTCCTGCTATTGATCGCCCTCTCCTGCCTTCTTCCACCCTCTAAACAGCCTTCAGAACATATCATTGTTTACCGCTGCTTTTTGGCTCTTCTACACACACGCGGACACAGACCACGAGACACTGGCTAGCCTGCTATATACCTTGTGATCTTTGTGTTGCCATTATACTGTATCTGCATCTCTATTCAAACATTGCCCTGTTCTGTTTTTTTGCCTGAGTTTATATTAAGAAAAATCAGAAAGAGAGAGAAGTTGAAATGCTGATCCTCCCTCTACCCTCATATATAAACGATGATATTGTTGTATGGCAGCCATGTTCAGAGCGCCCATTTTGTGATGGCTGAGTGTAGGTGTGACCCTCGGATAACAGCACTACAGATGCCTTATTTCAGAGAGTTCGGCCCCTTAAAGTTAATTTCAATTATAAGGGATATACATTTAACTTAATATGAATAAAATAATAATTGTATTACTCTAGGTTTGTTGTCTCACTCTTCAGGTGTAAAGATTAGTAGTCAAGTTGCCAAGATTAAGATTCCCAACAAGATTTTTTTGTTATTTCATAGTTGGTGTTTTTACTGTTCGAGATTTGACAGATGCTCATCTCCCCTTTTTTCCTGTTCTCTCGTCGCTTTGTCTCGTATTAAAAGCCGCTTCTTCCCGACTCCTCCGCTAGCCTGGACAGGGGAGCAGGGAGGGCGAGGTGTTGCTGTGAGCGCCCATCCCCTGGTTGAATTCTCCTCAGTTTTAGCTGTCCAGGTCCTTGACAATGAAATTATTTTGGAGGAAATTACTTTATATTTTTGTTTTATTCATTTTTTTGGAAACCAATAAAATGTTCAGACAAAAGACATTGTGTTGCATCAATTTATTTCCCATAGGCCTACTATACTCGCATAAGCCGGGTGGATTGGAGAAGACATTAAAGGGGAGTGTGACTGAAAAGATCCTGCAAAAAGAAAAAACTCATTCATTCCTATGAGAGTTGCTCATTAGCGCATGATGATAAAATGGCCCAACTTTTGAGAGAGTGAAACGTCACAGATTACCCGGCATGCCTGAGAAGTACCCGTATGTGCGCTCATAGCGCATGCGCAACTTTAACCAACATGCTCGTTTACATCAAGCACGTCAATTTGCGTACACGTAACAGCACCGTGCGATCATGACAGCATGGTAATGGATTTTTATTATGCAGTTAGCAGCTAGCGGCTAGCTAGTAATTATGCTAATGTATACATCAATCGTTATGTACTTCTATTATGCTGTAACAGGATCTAGTGATATCCAACAGAGCTTCATTTAGCATGAAATAATTATTGCACTATATATATATATATATGTAAGAAGCTACAGGAACGTTAATCTACGTCGGTAATATTAACTTTATTTAATACAACATTTACGGTACAAGATGTACATCATACAGCCCATGTAGTATAATATTTTACAAATGATGAATTACAGCAAACATGTGCAATAAATCCATTATTACAGCTCCGTGGGCTGGCAGTAAGGCGATATGGGTCCGTTGTTATTGTGCATCCATGGGTAAAGAGAAACTCATGTAGTGCTGAACACGTAACTTGAACGTGCCGGGCAGCGCGGTCCCGTGGGTTAGATGCGCGTTCATAATGCCGGGGAAATAACTCAGAATAACGTTATTAGCACATTTTTACAACTTGAGGAACGAATGTTTTTAATAAGGGCTATACACGTGTTCATACTGGGTTGTTTATTTAGTTTAAAAAAAATTATCCAAAGAGTTACAGACCACTCTTTCCCCATGTAAGTCAATGGGAAAAAGTGTTTCCGGGCCTGGCAACCAAACGGATGTGCAGTACCGCCGTTTGGCCAGCACGAATATTTCCATCTGAGTCCGGCGCACTTGGTAAAATTTCACATTTGAAATAAATATTAGATAAATAAATACATGATTTGTAAAAAACGATGTGTTTTTGGATATTTGTGGAGTTGGGTGGTCCGCGAGTGTTTTTTTATTGGTTAAGTGGTCCTTGGTATGAAAAAGTTTGAGAAACACTGGTCTACGTGATCTGTTATCTTTGTAAAACACCGGTCAATATCTGTGAGCTGTTTTGGACACTATAACCAGGACGAGCGTTGATGCCGTAACATTACGGCTAAACCAGTAGCGTTGGCAGAAATGTACTTTAGGGTGGGCCTGTAAAAAATAGGGTGGGCCAGATTTTTCTTCTGCGCATCAGAAGCTAACAACAATCCCCGCCGGTACCGGTGGGAGATTACTTTTAGAATACTTTTGGAATACCTTCTTTTTCCATAACAGATGGGTATGTTTTGGTGAACAAGAGACACGTATTTTACAGTTTTAATGGCTTATCAAGAGCACAAACGCAACATCTTGGTGTCATTCTGGACAGCTCTCTCATCTGCACCACACATACAAAACATCACCCGGATTGCATTCTTTGCACTTAAAGCCTTGCCTTAGAATATGTTATGAATTGTAAGGTGTCCTTGGGTGATTGGAAAGGCGCTCCTAAATAGAATGAATTATCTTTATTATTATCTGAAACGATGTAATAACTTTTAAAACTTTTTCCAGTCACTTGCCCCATGCGTTCAGCAGCAGCAGGCCATTCACTTTGATTTTATCCCGTTATAAATGTCATCATTTCGACAATAAAGAAATGCTACATAAACGTTATCTTGCACATTTTATCTAACCATCTCCGTTTCTAACTTTCAATATATTTTAAAAGAGATCTCTCTCTCTCTCATCTGCGTGCGGGGGCGGGGCCTCTCTGACACACTGCATGCATCTCTCTCTCGCTCACAGACATGCAGCAGCGCCGTGCAGTGTGCGCACAGTTCTGCCGGTAATGAATATTGCATTTTGTGAGGAAACTTTTCCACCAATAATTCCAATAAGTATTCCAAAATGTATTCACTTCAGGTTTACGAAAGTAACTGTAATCAGATTACTCGTTTTTCAAATGTAACGCCAGCTGAATACACTTGCTTTTTGTATTCTGATTACGTAACGCCATTACATGTATTCCGTTACAACCATAGACTGTATATATAAATGGACGTAGGGTCCGTGACGTCACCCATAGGATTCTGCAAAGTTGCCGTCAACCCCTTAGTAGGCGGAGTCGGCCACTAACGGCTCGACAGTGACGTCAGAGTTTAACTCCCGCCTGTTCCAGCCTGCTCCAAATAAGGGCAAAGAGGCGGGACCATAGACTGTATATATAAATGGACGTAGGGTCCGTGACGTCACCCATAGGATTCTGCAAAGTTGCCGTCAACCCCTTAGTATGCGGAGTCGGCCACTAACGGCTCGACAGTGACGTCAGAGTTCAACTCCCGCCTGTTCCAGCCTGCTCCAAATAAGGGCAAAGAGGCGGGACCATAGACTGTATATAAATGGACGTAGTGTCCGTGACGTCACCCATAGGATTCTGCAGAGTTGCCGTGAAGCCCTTAGTAGGCGGAGTCGGCCACTAACGGCTCGACAGTGACGTCAGTCTAATCCCAAATAAGGGCAAAGAGGCGGAGCCGAGGCTTGTCATTCACACGTTGAGAGAAGACGGACTCCACCGCCCGGACCTAACGGAGCTGCAGTGGGCTAGCTCCGGGACGCCGGCTGGAGCTAGCCCCCTGCGGCTCCGTTAGCTCCGGCGGCCACCACTGGGATAATTGGGTCCCCTATTAACATTTGCTCCCGTTTAGCATTATGGGCGTCATAGCGATAGACTATAACAGTCTTACCCAAGGCTGAATCATAAACTAAAATGTATATGTATGCATAAAGGGTTACGTCCTAACAAGCTAAGCTACCAAGCACACAAACACCTGCGAACGGGGTAAACATGTATAATATTATCATTTTAGACTTCTTAGAAGTTCTGTTAGTACATTCAAGCGCACAGTACAACATTTTAATTGTCTGGTATTTGTAACAATATTCCCTAAAGGGCACAATCACCACGAACACGGCTAAAGCTAAAGGGTCAAGTACAGTAGGCCTACTATGACTAACTAACGTTGTAGCTAGCCTCTATGGTTGTAGCCTAGCAGAGTGGACAAGTTGCTGTTAGCTGACAGCTGACGTGTCCATCAAAGTGACCACGCCCTAATTTATGCAAAAACTTTAAGACCTAATATAAATAAAAGGGTTGTGTTAGAAAACAATTCACTCACAGATTCATAATCCTGAAGGTGGAATCTAACTATATCGATAATAATATTTATTGTATCCATGGGTAGAAACATGTTTTTTTCTGCTGTAAAGTTGGGCATTTTAACATGGGGTCTATGGAAATTGCTCCTTTCTGCAGCCAGTCCCTAGCGGCCCATGTATGAACTGCAGTGTGTGGCACTTCCGTATTGGCGTCCCGGCTGTTCCCCAGAGTTTGCCGCCTGGGCGGGACCTGCTGCCACCGAGCTGGAAGTTCCAGAGCTAGCTGAAGCTACCAAGCTAAGCTAACATGCTCCCCATCTGCACACTAACGGTACGTCCACACAGCAGCTTTTCAAAAATCTTGAAAATCTTGGAGCTGGGCGTGTCTGACAGCTTGGGGATTTTTTGCGAGCAATGCGACCAACAACCAATCACATGAATCTCCCGCCCCCGACATACAAAGCAAAAAACCCTGGGGATTTTATGCGAGCAATATATATATATATATAAACTCCCCAAACAGGCGAAAACCTGCAGTTTCACCCACTGTCTCTGCCACCTCCTTCCATGCCTGGTTCCTCCGGTTTGTATCCCGTTAATAGTTCTGGTCGTAAAGAACCGGGTGATTTGCTACCGTAATTTCTCGTTTGGAATATGAGGAAATGAACTGCGGTCTGGTTCTCCCTGCTTACACGCGGTTTGATTGGCTAGCGCTTACTGTCAGATTTGCATAAACGTGTTTGATTGGCTGGCGCTTCCAGCTCAGCTTCAAAAGTTGAACATTGCTCAACTTTTGAATACTGGAGATCCTGGACATCCTGGAAATCTTCGCTTCGCTCCCCCACAATGCAGTTCGGCGAAAAGCGAGGCAAAGTGACGTCATCCCCATTCAAAGTCAATGGGCAGAGAAGCGGTGGAAGTTTCTTCTGAAGCTTCTGTGTGGACGTACCGTAAAGCAAACAGATATTGTTCTAAACTGTATTAAAGTAAACAGGTATTATCTTGAACTGTATTGAAGTGAACATGTATTATTTGGGACTGTTTTAAAGTAATCCTATATATATAAACCTTCTTACATACACTCCATGACCCAGACACCCTGACACACACACCATACACTCCCTGACCTAGATATCAACATACACACACACATACACTTCCTCTTACCAAACACACACACATGTCCTTTTCAAGGTTCTTTTTGGGGCCAATATAATCTCAAGCACCAGTATATCTGTGTACAATGTTTGATACCAATATATCTGTGTACAATGTTTGGTTGTTTGAGAAAGAATAGTTTGTGTGAAACCTTCCCTGGGAAATTAAAGGAGTAGAATCCGGTGGAAGATAAGCAGTGACTCTCCGCCCCAAATATGTCCATATATACTGTTGTTTATTCATTCCAAATGCCCCCTGTCTCTGACTGGCTGGTCCCGATACCTGTATTGCACAGCAGTAGAGCGGGGAGCCCGGAGTGCTCTGTTACAGGGCACTCTGTATTTTCGTATTGTGTTTTTTTACCATTAAAATCAGATTATTGTTATAACTTTTATGCCAGTGTTTTGAACTCCTTTTCTTATTAATCTGACCAGGCTCATCTAGCGGACGGCGCGGAGCAGAGCTGGGCTTTAAGCCACCACTACTGTGTTTGCTCCTACAACACTGCCGTCGCATTTTACGTTTCTAAGGTAAGCGGACATGAAACTATTCAGCAAAACTATAAATAATAATCTAAGTTATTGAGTTTTTAGCGTAATAGTTCAGAATCTTAAAACCCCTTAATGTTTGTATGCAATTGTGCTAAATTCAACACTGGAATCAAGCAAATATTAATATGTTTGCATGACATTATTTATTTGTATTTTGATATCACTTAACTACACGTTTAATACATTTAAGTCAAGCTAAGGTACATGTGATGGTAGCTAGTTAGTGCTCTTACCTGTGAGGCCTCCTCCAAACAACCAGACTGTATCATTAAAACTAAGTACCAGTTCTAGATCCTTGACTTTAGACAAACAATTCAAAAGACAACATGTATTTAAAGACTAATCTTTATTTGAATGTGCCTCTTAACCCTCTGGAGTATAAGGGTATTTTCTCGATTTTTAGATGTTTTATTTCGCTGTTCACATGTCAGCGGTGTTTTTCGCTCATGACTGGTGCAGAAAACTCTGAATTATATCCGCAAAATCACGCAAAACATGGGTTATTGTTGTGCTTTCGGATGTACGAACGGTGCGGGATCTGGGAGAAGTTTTCATTCATTTCCCCAAGACAAAATCATCTGCCGAAACTGGATTATCTTAGTGAATCGTGTTGGCTGGCAGCCGACAAAATGGAGCAAGTTGTGCTCTGACCACTTCGCGTCTGATGCATACGATGTTGATCCTGCCATCGTCAAGTCTGTTGGTGGAGAAGCATTTAAAGTACATCAGAGGCTGAAACCCGGAGCCGTCCCCTCCATATTTGAGCACAAAAAACAACCGAAAGAACGAAAGAGCCGGGCAATGCAGAAACGCCAAATAATTGATGTAAACAAATTTTGATTTGATTTGATTTCAAAGCGCACGGAGCACAGAGCACAGAGCACAGAGCGGACAGCAGATAACGGAATTGCAGTTGTATTGCTTATAGATTATCAGAACATTTCAAAGGGGACACAGCCCCATTGGATATTAACCTATGGATTAACTACATCATCGTTTTTATCGTTTTAATGCCATTGAAGACCAGTTTAGACCAGACAAAGAGGAAGGTAAGCCATGTTAGCTTAGCGCATGTTAGTACCTAGCGCCACTTGTTTTGATGTACGTTTTGGTTGATAACCTCGTGAGTTTGTATCTTTCAGTGTTGAGGTGGGCACCGTTAGATTCTGTGTCTTTACGATCATAAACAATGTGTTGGATGTGGAGCTAGGATAAGTAATAAGGGAGCTAGGAGTGATTTTCGGTGCAGTAATAGGTTAGCATTTTTCGCTCGGGGCTAATTCAGAGACTCACTGTTAGCATTGTGTGTTTTTTTTGAAAAAATAAATGAAAAAGATCAGTTAAATGAGTTTTTTCCCGTTATATGGATATCAAATATTCATAGTTTATTAAATATTAAGGTTCCTTAGACGTCGTTTCCTGCAAATGACGCGATTTCGGGTCCGTGGGGCCTAAGAGGATAAGATGATATCGATTTTACTGGCAATTATAAAAAAATCTTTGCATCTGATCTTTAAATGTATTTCTTCTAACATGGCACCCCATGTGTTACATATCAAAATGTTCAGGACAATCTCTGGTATTGCTATATATGCAAATTACTCACCTTAGAGCACTGTTTGATGAGATAAGTAGCTCAAAAGCTTAAAATGTGACATCCGATTTTCGGAAAATCACAAAAGCAGTGAAATATTAATAACGCGTTAACATTTTGGACTACCTATGTTGCAAATGTATTATCTTTTCAATTTACACACGGCATCTATTGCATGTATGTCCGTCCTGGGAGAGGGATCCCTCCTCTGTTGCTCTCCCTGAGGTTTCTCCCATTTTTCCCTTTAAACTGTGGGTTTTCTTCGGAAGTTTTTCCTTGTACGATGTGAGGGTCTAAGGACAGAGGGTGTCGTATTGTCATACTGATATTCTGTACACACTGTGAAGACCACTGAGACAAATGTAACATTTGTGATATTGGGCTATATAAATAAACATTGATTGATTGATTGATTAACGCAAAAAAAAATTAACGCCACTAATTATTTTAACGCGATTAACGCATGTGTATTTTTTTTCCTCGGCCGCCCCGTAGTTTCAGAGCGCGTCGAGTTTAAAATACCATCTACAAGCTGATGCTGACAGCCCCGCTCCTGCCGCCCGCTTGTGGCAGACCACACTTCCACGCTCACCGGCAGGCACCGACTGGCTATTGGGAAGACCGGGAGGGTGTGTGTATGTGTGGCCCGAGCGAGCGAGAGAGAGACCTTACGTGCATTGTTGTTTTTAGCATCTGGTGCTAGCTAGCTGCGCTAACGGATATAAGGAGCTGTTTAAATGAAAACAGAGGAGCTACATTTCGCCACAACTGCGCCGAGCACTTGACTTTATGCAGGAAGCCAGACAGTGGGACATTGTACGAACAGTCAGCACACTCAGCACGGATAGTGCGCGCAACATGATTGCAGCGTCCAGGCAGCTCCCGTTCGAGCATATGCCTTGAGTTGCACACACACACACACACACACACACACACACACACACACACACACACACACACACACACACACACACACACACACACACACACACACACACACACACACACACACACACACACACACACACACACACACACACACACACACACACACACACACACACACACTTTGTATTGTATTATTGTTTGAGAGGTTCCAGGTTGAATTGAGGTGAATATTTGTAATGTTCAGAGGTTGTTGTTAAAATCCGTCCACACTCACAACAACGGCCTACCTACAGACATAAATAAACCAGCGACTGTATTCACCATGACTGTTACGTGCCGTAGTGTGTGTGTGGTGGTGTGTGTGTGGTGGTGTGTGTGTGTTTTCCTCTCTCCCTCTGATTGTCCCCAGGTGCAGCCTCTCCCCAGGTGATCCTAATCGACAATCAGGACTTCCATATAGGACCGGAGGAGGGCGGCAGTGAGGCCCCTTCTTCCTCTCCTTCTCGTCTGGCTGCTGCATGTGTGCAGCGTGTCTCTGTGTGAGACCCATCCTAGTTGTGTGCTGGTTATTGTATTCTTGTGTTGTAATTCGGCTGGTGAGCCGCCTTACTTATGTTCTTATTAAAACCGCACTTAAACTCCTTGAGCCTTGAGTTTCCTCTCCTCTTTCTCTCGTCCAGCTGTCTTTCGTGTCGCTACTTCCCTTGGTACCCCTAGCTCTACCAGGGAACGTAACATGGGGGCTCGTCCAATCTTTGAGACAAAGAGTGAGTATTTGGTTGTTGGTTAGTGTTGATATTGTGTGTGGTGGTGAGCAGTAGTGTATATAGGTGTAAGAGTGGCTGTGAAGTGTCTTCCTGTTGAACAGCTTCCTCAGTTTAGACAGGGGAGTGTCTAGCTGGACTGAATCAGTCCTTCCTTCAGGCACTCATTTTTTATTTTGCCTTTTTTATTTTCGGGGTAATCCTGGGTGGGGATTCATTCCCTGTTGGGGGCAGGCGATTCAGGGTTTTGGCCGCTGATGTTTGCCTTTAAAGTCGCCTCGAGCCCGGCACGCTCCAGAAGATAGTTAGGTAAAGTTTGGTGGGCAGGATCTGGGGAAGTTTGTAAATAAATAAATAATAATATTTGTAAGTAGCCGTTACTATGGGGTCTAAATTAGATGCCAGGGTAAAAGTGCGTATGGCTCGTTTCCAGTGTGAGAGGGAGGAGCGCGAGTGTGAGCGAGAGTTTCAGCTCAGGCAGGAGCTGGAGATCAGGAAGTTGGAGGCAGACACTGCTGTCCGGATGCGTCAGCTAGAGCTCCAAGCAGCTGTGGTGGGTGATTCTGCCGTTACACCTTCAGGTTCTGCTGCTGCTTTTGATGCTGGTAGCAACATTCAGCTGGTCCCTGTCTTTCTGGAGTCGGAAGTGGAGATGTTCTTTAGTGCATTTGAGCGCATTGCTGCTGCTCTGCTCTGGCCAGAAGACGTGTGGGCCATACTCGTACAGTGCAAGCTAGTCGGCAAGGCTCAAGCGGCTTGCTCTTCTCTTTCTGTCGAGGATAGTTTGGAGTATGACAAGGTGAAAGGTGCTATTCTCAGGGCATATGAGCTGGTGCCTGAGGCCTACAGGCAGGGTTTTCGCGGCATGAAGAAAGCTGCTGGCCAAACATACGTGGACTTCGCGAGGGAGAAGAAAGTCCTCTTTGACAGGTGGTGTAGAGCATGTAAAGCGGATGACATCGCTTCAGTATGTGAGCTGATGCTGGTAGAGGAGTTCAAAAACTGTGTACCGGAGCGTACGGTAGTCTACCTCAATGAGCAGAGAGTGACTACCCTTCAGCAGGCTGCCACTCTGGCAGACGAGAGTGCGCTGATACACAGGAGCGTTTTGTTTCAGCGGGACCCTCCTCAGCGGGACACTTATCGGAGAGCTCCTAATAATGATGTTCCCTGTGCCAGTGTTCCATTGTTAGGTCCCAGGATAGACAGAGCTTGTTTTTTTTGTCTTGACCCAGGTCATATGATAGCAGACTGTGCAGCTTGGAAGCGAAAGCAGGCCACCACTATGGCGGATGAGGAAGGGCTTGAGCTTTTGGCTCAGAGCGATTCTCCTCATCGTTTTGGTTTCCGGAAAGCTCGTAACAGGCGTGCCACACAGGCTCATTCTGCTTCTCTTCCAGGACCCAAGAAAAATAAATTGTGTTTCTTTTGTCTTGATCCTGGTCATCTAGAGGCAGAGTGTGTAGCTCGGAAGGAGCAGGTGGCAACTGCTCTGGAAAAGCCAAAAGACCGGCACCCGGTTGCGATGCGACAGAGTGGTGTGGTGCAGTTAAGTTCTGCATCCGTCTGTGACAGTGCTGTGGGTGTTTCCGTCTCTGAAGCGGTGGGTGTGGACCTAGCTCAGAGCGATGCGGATCTGTGTTCAGTGAGTGGTGTGTGTGTTCCATGTATTCCATGTGTTGCTCCGGTGTTGGCTGCTGGTGAGCAGTATAAGGTGTGTTTTATGGGGGGAAGTGTTACGTGCCGTAGTGTGTGTGTGGTGGTGTGTGTGTGGTGGTGTGTGTGTGTTTTCCTCTCTCCCTCTGATTGTCCCCAGGTGCAGCCTCTCCCCAGGTGATCCTAATCGACAATCAGGACTTCCATATAGGACCGGAGGAGGGCGGCAGTGAGGCCCCTTCTTCCTCTCCTTCTCGTCTGGCTGCTGCATGTGTGCAGCGTGTCTCTGTGTGAGACCCATCCTAGTTGTGTGCTGGTTATTGTATTCTTGTGTTGTAATTCGGCTGGTGAGCCGCCTTACTTATGTTCTTATTAAAACCGCACTTAAACTCCTTGAGCCTTGAGTTTCCTCTCCTCTTTCTCTCGTCCAGCTGTCTTTCGTGTCGCTACTTCCCTTGGTACCCCTAGCTCTACCAGGGAACGTAACAATGACACAGACAGTCTGTGGTTTGTACTTGTTTAACTTTTGTCCAGTTTCTGAACAGATATGAGGAGATGTGAGCTCTGTGTGCTAACTGCTAACAGCTAACGGCTGATGTTTTCTGGATGAACATCAGTGGCAGGCTGAGATCCTCACCACTGCTGTGTGTGTGTGTGTGTGTGTGTGTGTGTGTGTGTGTGTGTGTGTGTGTGTGTGTGTGTGTGTGTGTGTGTGTGTGTGTGTGTGTGTGTGTGTGTGTGTGTGTGTGTGTGTGTGTGTGTGTGTGTGTGTGTGTGTGTGTGTGTGTGTGTGTGTGTGTGTGTGTGTGTGTGTGTGTGTGTGTTGATGAGGTTAAATGCCACAGCATGCCAGTTGAAACAGTGAACGATCGCTATTGTGTACTTGTACGCTCACGGTGTAATGGTATTATACAAAAATATTGTAGGAGCACAGAAACAGTGTTCAAATTCTGCTTTTAGAAACTTATTTTGGTTGTGCTTACCTTGCAAAGTAATGTTATAAGTGTCAAAGGAATGTTTTTAATGTAAATATTAAGGATAATATTCTAGCGTGTCCAAGTTCAGTTTCAGTTATCAAATGTACACAGTTTTAGTACATTTGTAAAGTTATTTAGGCAATGTTGTTGGTGGGAGTTAGGGAGAGACCGCCCCTTCCAGGTGTGTGTGTGCGTTTTCCGGTGTGTGTGGAGGGAGTACGAGACGGTAGGAGTTGTGTTCGAGTGTGGGGAAAAGTCATAATGAGTGTTATACTATTGATTGGTTCTGTAAGGCGTGGCTGTGGCCGTCAATACCAGAAAATAAAGAGAACGTTTTCGACATTGAAGGCTCGAGTGATGCTATGATCTTGAATAGCGGTGAACGCTACAATATGAACAGGCTTGTGCTTGGCCCACTGGTATTGTTTGTTTATTTATTTTGAAAATTAACTAGCAACGCCGTGCTGTCATATAGCAACTGCAAAGCTACTGCAGCAAAAAAATCCTGGCGCCGCCCATGCTTAAGATGATCGATGGTTACTGCCATATTTGCAAAATTTGCCTCTGAACCTTGACAAGTGCATGTTTCAGGCTTATCAATGAACAACATGAGGGGTCACAGACATAAGACCAGCTGTTAAATAAAGCTCTTCTGACCTTAGGTGTCCTGTGGGTATATTCATTCAAATTCAATTAAAGCCATCAAGATTAATTGTCACAAATGGAACAAATATTTCATGGAACATTTTCTAATAATTGTTCAAAGTAGGTAAGCTTTTATGGATACATTGTTAGGATTTGTCTGTTGGTATTTTTCGTGTCCTTTTCTATCTTTGGGTTTCCTATTTTATTTTGTAAAGTGTTCACCCCCGTTTCCTGCCTGTTTCCTTTCTTTCGGTTTCCCTCTCTGATTACCCAATTGTGTTCACCTGGTACCTATGTGTTTTCTCCTCCCTCCTCACCTGTCCCGTGTTTATGTGATTAGTCCTGGGTGTATTTAAGTTCTGGGTTTTCTGTCTCTCTTTGTCGGGTTGTCTTGTGTATTGGCTTGTCCTCGGTGAGTGTTCTGTGCTGTCATTGTAATTTTTAGCCTTGAAATAAAGGAATTGCACGTTAATCTGCATTTGGGTCCTACCTGCTTCACACACCGTAACATTACAACCCGACCACAAATGGACCCAGCAGATGATCCATGGGAGGTTGAATTGCAGCATTTAACCTTCTATCTGGCTTGCTGCTTCGATTAGTGGAAGGGAGCGTCCAGTGTTCGGCAGAAGAGGGCCGCTCTGGTAGAGGCGCTCCGGTTGGCAGCAGAGAAAACATGTTTTGTTGAGTTCTTACCTGACTGGATTTTGGACTTCCTTCAAGCATGTGATGCCCGGCCTGCTAGCCCCAGGCATGTTAGCTCCATGTCTCCCAATTCCCAATCTGGCACCATACGCCTTGGTGGGTTCCGCCTGAAGTCAACCCGTGCTTCTGCCCCAGTTCCTGCTCCTGTCCAGGAGTCGTATTCCGGAACTCGTCTGGCTTATGGAGGTCCACGGAGTATTCAGGCGGCTGCTAAGAGGAGTCGTCGCAAGGCCAGGCTAGCAGCCCGAGCCCCAACAGCCATGGTTCCGGCTCCAGTGCCGGCCCCTGCAGCCATGGTTCCAGCCTCAGTTCTGGCCCCAACAGCCATGGTTTCGACTCCAGCCCCTCGTCTCCGGCCGACGCCAGCTCCCTGTGTCCTGCTGGCTCTCCAGCCGACGCCAGCTCCCCGAGTCCTGTCAGCATACCGGCCGACTCCAGCACCTCGTCTCCTGCTGGCTCACCAGCCGACGCCAGCTCCCCGAGTCCAGTCAGCATACCGGCCGACTCCAGCCCCCCGTGTTCTGTTGGCGAACCAACTCTCTCAAGTTCCTACCCAAGTCCCCTCTCGAGTTCCCTCTCAGGTCTCTTCTCAAGTCCCATCTCGAGTCTCTTCTCAAGTCCCCTTACAGGTCCTCTCTCGAGTCCCCTCTCAAGTTCCCTCTCGAGTTCCCTCTCAAGTCTCCTCTCGAGTCTCCTCTCGAGTTCCCTCTCAAGTCACCTCTCGAGTTACCTCTCAAGTCACCTCTCAAGTCTCCTCTCAAGTTCCTACCCGAGTCTCCTCTCGAGTTCCCTCTCAAGTCCCCTCTCGAGTTCCCTCTCGAGTTCCCTCCTCTGGTCCCTCCTTTAGTCCCTCCTCGAGTCCCCTCTCTAGTTCGCCTCTCAAGTTCCCTTCTCTAGTCCCTCCTCTAGTCCCCTCTGGAGTCCCCTCTCCAGTTCCCTCCTTTAGTCCCTCCACTGGTCCCTCCTCTAGTCCCTCCTCTAGTCCCTCCTCGAGTCCCCTCTCTAGTTCGCCTCTCGAGTCCCCTCTCAAGTTCCCTTCTCTAGTCCCTCCTCTAGTCTCTCCTCTAGTCCCCTCTGGAGTCCCCTCTCCAGTTCCCTCCTTTAGTCCCTCCTTTAGTCCCTCCTCAAGTTTCCTCTCTAGTTCCCCTCTCGAGTCTCTTCTCGAGTTTCGTTCTCTAGTTCCTCCTCTGGTCCCTTCTCTAGTCCCTTCTCTAGTCCCTTCCCTAGTCCCTCCTCAGGTCCCTTCTCTAGTCCCTTCTCTAGTCCCTTCTCTAGTCCCATCTAAAGTCCCTACTGAAGTGCTGTTGGAGGTCCCGCAGACTACTCTTCTGCCGGGGGTCCTGCCAACCCCAGGTCCTGTGCCGTTGGAGGTCCCGCAGACTACTCTTCTGCCGGGGGTCCTGCCAACCCCATGTCCTGTGCCGTTGGAGGTCCCGCCGACTGCTCTCCTGCCGGGGGTCCTGCCAACCCTGTGTCCTGTCCCGTTGGAGGTCCTGCCGCCTACTCTCCTGCCGGGGGTCCTGCCAACTCTTAGTCCTGTGCCGTTGGAGGCCCCGCCGACTACTCTCCTGTCGGGGGTCCTGCCAACCCTTTGTCCTGTCCCGTTGGGGGTCCCGCCGTCTACTCTCCTGCCGGGGGTCCTGCCAGCTCCTTGTCCTGTCTTGTTGGAGGTCCCGCCGACTACTCTCCTGCCGGGGGTCCTGCCAACCCTTTGTCCTGTGCCGTTGGAGGCCCCGCCGACTGCTCTCCTGCCGGGGGCCCTGCCGGCCCTTTGTCCTGTCCCGTTGGGGGTCCCGCCGTCTGCTCTCCTGCCGGGGGTCCTGCCAACCCTTTGTCCTGTGCTGTTGGAGGCCCCGCCGATTGCTCTCCTGCCGGGGGTCCTGCCAATCCCGTGTCCTGGTCCTATTCCGTGGGGGATCCTGCCGAGGCCTGTCCCACCAGCTCCGACACCGGGTCATGCCCGGCCTCCGGCGCTGTCCCGTCAGCGCCTTCCTGCCCGGCCTGCGGAGCTGTCTGGTCTTCGCCCTCGGGCCCGGCCCCCTGACTCTTCCTGCCGCTGCCTTCGCCCCTCCATGGTCCCCACCTTGGACTCTGTCTTGCCCCCGGGCCGTCCGCCCGAGTCCCCCTTTTTGGACTCCGCCTTACCCCCGGGCCGTCCGCCCGAGACCCCTTCCTGGTCCACTGCCTTGCCCCCGGGCCGTCCGCCCGAGTCCCCCTTTTTGGACTCTGCCTTACCCCCGGGCCGCCCGCCCGAGACCCCTTCCTGGTCCTCTGCCTTGCCCCCGGGCCGTCCGCCCGAGACCCCTTCCTGGTCCTCTGCCGTGCCCCTGGGCGGTCAGTTCAGTCCCGTCCTCCTGACCCCCTCCTCCCACCCTGGTGGCTTAGTGATGCAGCCTTGAAATAAAGGAATTACACGTTAATCTGCATTTGGGTCCTACCTGCTTCACACACCGTAACATACATAACCTTTTGAGACGGGGTTAAAAACAGTAATGCATTGACAATTATTTTACATCTCCCAGATATTTCGGTATCACTGTGTGTTGGCCGATAAGTTTAAAAAAAATCATACAATTCAGTAAAAGGCCACAACGGAGCTCCTTCTATACGGGCTATACAGTTTATCATGTCTCAAGAGGAAGGGCCAAATATTCCCTGGTTTCAGCTTCTCATATGTGAATGTTTCCAACTTTGTGGCTGAGAAAATGATCAATTTCAACACATCGCCTTGGGCTCTGGGATGTTTTATATATGAAATCGTCAACTAGTTGAAACAGATCTGGGGATTTATTGATATTAGTAGCAGCTGTGCTTTCTTTTTCTACAACTCAGGTAAATAAATAGATGGATGAAGTGCACCCTTATAAGTAAGAGCAGAACCATCAAGCGATGTCTGTGCTCATTTATGTTTAAGCACTGCTTTATGTTGTTAGATTTCTTTGTTAGAAAAGAGATCCCTTTTACATGAACCATCCAGATCTCTCAGCTTTCTGTCCCCAGAGTCAGAACTAAACATGGAGAAGCAGCATTCAGTTATTATGCCCCAAATATCTGGAACAAACTACCAGAAACCTGCAGGTTCGCTGCAACTCTGACTACTTTTAAATCCAGGCTGAAGACTTTTCTTTTTGCCGCTGATTTTAATTGATATATTCATATCTTACACTGCACTGTAACTTGTATTCATGTACCCTTGTTATTCATGTTTTTTTATTATCTTTGCTTTTAAATGAGTGTTTTTAAATGCCATTTTAAAATATGTTTCTTAATGTCTTTCATTTTTGCAAAGCACTTTGAATTGCCTTGAGTTGAAAGGTGCTATAATTAAACTTGCCTTGCCTTTGACATCATCAAAGTATATAATGTCCAAAAATATGAAAGAAATCTTAATCAATCATCAGTATATGTTCAACAAAGTCATAGTATAGTATTTTAATTATAATATGAAAAAAGTCATAGTATAGTTTGTTTGAAATTATGAAATATGTCAAAATATAGTATAGTTTGATGAATATAAGTAATATTTTATAATGTTTATCATGTCATAGTATATTGTGTCGAAAAAGTCAAGAAAAAGGACAGTGTACAGTCAGTAGAAAATATGAAAAAGTCATAATATAGAACGCTGACAATTTCATTGTATAGTACGTCAAAAATTATCATTTGAATTCACTTCTGCCAGGCGTTGACTTACATTTTTTTAGTAACAGTATACATTTAAATAACAACAATATAATTAGGAAACTGTTAACATAATATACAGATGTCAATTATCAATATGTTAAATAAGCGAAATATCATAGATATGATCAATATTTATAACGTGCTCTAAAAATGTAGATAGTAATATTGCATTGTCCCTTTTTTTCTAATATGGTGCAGACCTTATTACATTAGCAGGATAGAAGTAAAAGCAGTGCTCTCTTTATTTAAAGTGCAATGCAATATTTCACCTTCACCAATGAATAATAGTGTTAAATAACACAATATCAATGAAAATAATCGTGTGGCATTAATAATCATTTTGGCCAGATCTGTGCATGACTTTTAAAGCTTCTGATTGGCGAAATTTAGTTACAGCTGTTTTAATATTGTTATTATTTTGCTTCTGGTCTTTATGCTAAGCTAACTGGGTCTCAACTCCATCTGCACATCACAAAATGACATGACAGTCATATTGATTTTCATTTTTTAATTCTTGGTATGAAATCAGACAACGAACCAGTAAAATCAGTAAAGTCCACGGCTCAATTATTCTCTGTGGCTCTTTAGTGGTATAATCTGATCAAAATCAAAACACCCAATCTTCCACCTCTTCAAATAAATTCTTGACACAGTTGCTGGATTTCAACAAAACCTTTTTAATTTCACTGGTACTGTTTATAAAATCAGCGAGTCTGCTTTGATGCCAACTTAAACATGGTGTGTGATTTGTGTTTGTGTATGCGAGTTGGGATTTGTGATTGTGTGTTGTTTAAAGTGTGCTGTGTATGTGTTGGTAGTGTGATGTTGCATGTAATCTGTGAGTGTGAATGTCAGATTGCTTGATAAGGCAACATGCAGTCATCAGTTTCCATTGGCCTCAAAGTAAAAACACACAAACCTGCTCCAGACACAAACATACACACACACTATGCTGGCTGACCCGGTTCTATATTAACGCACACACATATTTATATAAACACACACATACAGTGCATACAGACACACAGACACCAATGCTGGGCAGACAAGCAGTGAAAGGTGGCATCACACTGACTGAGAGGAATAGGGAATCCTCTGATTGGCTGAGACAGTTGATGGGCGGGAGCTCCCGAACAGCCAGGGTACAGACTTGTTGGTGTGAAATTAAAACGACCCTAAAAAACAACTACACATCCCAGAATTCAAGCTGTACATATCACTACACAAAAAGCTGATCCATGATAAACATTTAAAAAAAACGTTAATTCTGTTCTCTTTGCAGACTGACTGCCTCTTTGAATTATCATTTTATTTATCACAGAACTAACACATTAAAGTCCACACGGTGAGGGTTTCTCCTGATGGCATGCAAACCAGTTTCACAAAGACTCAAAAGCAACTACACGATAACAAGAGGATGTCAGTTTCAGCTGCTCAGATTTCCCCTTAAGCAGCTCTTACTTTGAAAACAACATCCCACAGATTCTGAAGCTATATGTTTCATTGAGAGAAATGCTCAAGTCATGATGTTTTAACGGCCACCAAATGCATTTGCTCTAAATGTATTGTACAGCATTTTAAGCACTTTTGTTGTGCCACTGGTGAAAAAGGAGACAATGTCCTGAATTCCCATGAACCAATCAGAAGTTCAGAATGAAAAACTGGTTTTCTTCTCACTTTAATTTAGCTTGTTGTTTGTTTTTGAGAAATTCCTTGAACATTTGAAGTTAAATTACTTGTGAAATACCTGCTCTTGTTTTCTCATGCATCACATGAACACAATTCAGGTTTTCGCTCTAACAGCTGAACAAATGAGCATTGTGTATTGCTTCCTGGTTAAAACCCTGTTTCTAAACGTCGAGGCCAAACACACACACTAAGCCATATGAAGCTACACGGAACAGCTGCTACTCTACAGTTACAACACGAGACGTCATTCTACACATCTGTTCATGCAGTCTACTGTAGCTAACTATCTGCACACAAAACAGAATGATATCTGTCCTCAAAGAACGATTCCCTGCACAAGCCTCTGGAGAGTTACTTTATACGCCAGCAGCTACACATGCACACACACATATAAGTTAACATGAACACACAGGCACACAAACAGCGCATCACTCCCCCTCTTGTACCCTGCCTCAGTCACTCAGTGAGTTATTGTTATGGACTGCAGAGGTTAAACTGTATTTACACACCAGACAATGTCCTACAGTTTACACCTGTTTGCCCAGTGTGTGTGTCTGCACTGGCATCCGCGGTATGTACTGTATGTGTGTGTTTCATGCATGTGTACAATAAAGATGTGTCTTTTGTTTGTGTGTGTTTGTGGGTGAGGTTACTCTATTGGTTGGTATGCGTGGGAGCTGTAACACCAAGGTTCATATCAGGACGACAGTAACACACAGGTGAGGCGAGGGTAAGACAGGCAGTGGAGGGAAAATCAGAGGGGAGGAGACTGGGTGAGGTGGCAGAGCGCTGCTGGGGGCAGGCATCACGGAGTGACGAGGCAGAGAGGGAGATAGTGTAGGGGCTGAGATGCGGCATCCGGAAGAGTCTGTTTTAGTTGATTTTGGTTCTGTAAAGTCACAAAAAAATATGTCGAACATCTGGAGTCTGGTACAGTGAGGCGAGGGGAGCGAGGGGCCGCTGGAGAGCACGGGAGGGAGGTCCGAATGGCGACTAGTACCCCTGTAAGAAAGGAAGGAAGGAAGGAAGATCATATTAATGGGGGAAGTAGTAATAATTGTGGTGTGGTGTGATTTCTGCTATTTAACTCTTTAACATCTATCTGATAGCTGTACATATTTTTTAAAGCAGTGAGTTTATCTTAATTTCCTCTTAAGTATTATTTCGTTAAGTTAATTCAATAATCTTTATTTTAGTTTTTCCATTAATAGCTGCACTTAATTAAACTCAAAAATGATTAAAAAATATTCATTTTAATATGAAGAGCACTCCTGCAAGCACTATAGCCCTTTAAAACAATGATCACTTTCATTGTTATAAAGACACAGTCAGGGCTTTCTGTCCAGACATGAATGGCTTACTAATATTATTGAAATATTTGACTAGGTGAAATCATAATTGTCATGATATGAGACCTTTGTCAATTATCTATTATAAGTTTGACAATGTCCTGCAATGCTAAATCAGTGGAATACTCTTTTGGGTCTAAACTAATGAAGGAAACCCTCTCATCCTTTTACCATGTGGCAATAAATTGCATTTAAAATCATTATCGTCCATGTACTAAATTGAGTATTAGCCATTAGATACATTAAAGGAAGTAATTTACAACATTGAAATACCTTAATAAGGAGAGTAAACATATTAAAGTGAACCTATCATGCTATATTTGAAACATATATTGTAGGGCCATACCTATATATAAAACATGTCTGTGAAGTTTTTTTTTCAAAATACCAAACAGATCATGCATTTTAGCCATGCCTCATTTCGCTCTATTTGCTCTTTTCCAGCCCTGTTTTTGCAAGTGCTGATTCTGCTTTTGTGGCAGACTACAGCGCCACTTACAGGCCTGGCATCTGTACTACAGCGTCTCCAGCGCTTTCGAGCGGTCTCTCATTTCCCTGATAGGTGGAGAGTTGCCCATATAGGCGGAGCACCCCTTTTCTGACGTCAGAAAAATTCAAATAATAATCAGCTTCGTTGCAGCCCCGTTTTTAGAGATTTGGTTATGGAGGAAAATAGAGAGGGTTGTGTTTTCTGACACTTGGTGAGTTCCCTGACACATATTCATGTATAAAAGACGTACAAAAGTGCATTTTGCATGATTGGTCCCCTTTAAGTTACATTTAACATCTGAGAGGTATTTATATTCTTGCTGCACTTGGTCAAAAGTCTCACACATAATCTGAGACTGAGCTGCTTTTATGAATGATCTGCTTTAATCCCGGCAGCAACCAAACTTGTTTTCTTACCTCTCCTCCTTCCCCACCCTGCTCCCTTCCCCCATATTCTCCCTGCAAGAAAAAAAGGGGAAAAGCGAGAACAATTTAGACAGAAAAAAGAGGTGGAGTGGTGAGCATGAAAGGGTGAGGTGTTGGCAGGGTGGAGGCTCTCAAGCACCAATGGCAGTCTAGCCTTCACTTTCCTCAGCTCTGATGTAACAAAGCAGTTGAGAGCACAAAGACCATGCTTTAGGCTTGACTCAACTCTTATTATCATGCGCAAGACTTCCCAGGGGGTTCAGTTAGTGGATTAGAGTTATACAGCAGGTAAAGGTGACTCCAGGAGCACAGGCCTTGTTCAGCCTGAGCAGTGCATGAAGCCATTTTGGTGCATGCCACAACTATAAGGGCTTATCTGACGTGCTGGAGATGAGAGCTCTAAATATGTCACTTAACGCTGCACAGGGGAGCTACACAGTTTTAGTAATAATGTTGCCTACTGTATACTACAAAAATAAGTGAGCATCTGAGAGGTCAGAGGAAAACGTTTGCAGTACGAAATAATATTGCTCACAAAGACATCAGGTGATTGTATTACATTTGACAGTCAATGGATCATTTATCCAAAGCCCCAAATACTGCAGGAATCTTTCAATTCATATTTGGGAAGCATCATTGCATCTTCTGTTCCTCTTGACACTCACTTAGTCTCACTTGGGCTATTAGCTAATACACACCATTTCACCTGTTCATAGTGCACACCTTTCATGTTTTCTAAAACAACAGTCCTGCAATAAAACATGAGGATTCTGCAGGAAAAGTCATATGTATTGCAGGTTTATTGGATTAGACTGTAAAGGTGCACATAACAAACGGATAACTTGGTGCATGTAGCATGCAGAGTAACCCCATATGAATCTCTTTCCCCCCCAGACCAAGGCATGACCTATGACCCCACACTGCTCTGTCCAATATGCACCTCGTATACAGGCTCCTCCTATCAGGGAAACACAGATGAAACAAAGACAACACAAACAACAAATGTTGAGAATAACAGCGACACAGAACAACACAAAACACAGAAGCATTACCAAAGCATTAGAACAAAAAAGCACCACTCAGAAAAACTGAAAACTAGCAGTGAGACATGCAGGAAAAACACACAATTTAGATGTAAAAGCCATCTAACATCTGACAAGGTTTGACAACAAAACAGGAACAGAAGGAGGGCCTTCAGGGTTAATTGTCACAAATGGAACAAATATTTATTGGAACATTTTCTAATAATTTGACAAAATACTTCAGCTTGTATGGATACATAACCTTTTGAGACGGGGTTAAAAACAGTAATGCATTGACAATTCTTTTACATCTCCCTGTTGTTATTTTTTGTGCTGAAAGAATTAAAAATCTTCATAATAAATGTATTATTTAAGTAGTTCTGGACTGATGAATTGATCTTTGCAGATATTTCAGTATCACTGTGTGTTGGCCGATAAGTTTAAAAAGATCATACAATTCAGTAAAAGGCCACAACGGAGCTCCTTCTATACGGACTATACAGTTTAGTCATGTCTCAAGAGGAAGGGCCACATTTTCCCTGGTTCCAGCTTCTCATATGTGAATGTTTGTTGAGTTTTTCTGCGCTTTTTTATTGTTAACTGAATGTCTAAGGGTTTCCAACTTTGTGGCTGAGAAAATTATCAATTTTCGGGATGTTTTATAATTGAAATCGTCAACTAGTTGAAACAGATCTGGGGATTTATTTATATTAGTAGCAGCTGTGCTTTCTTTTTCTACAACTCAGGTAAATACATAGATGGATGAAGTGCACCCTGATAAGTAAGAGCAGAACCATCAAGCGATGTCTGTGCTCATTTATGTTTAAGCATTGCTTTATGTTGTTAGATTTCTTTGTTAGTAAGAGAAGACACTAGAAAAGAGATTATTTTTACATTCTGCAGCTCTGATGTGTTACAACAGTGAAACAGCTCTATCTAGTGGCTAACCTTTAATCAGCACCATCACCTGAAATCAATGTTTCCAAGTAGGATTTCTGTCTTAACTTTTTAAAGAATATTTTTTTTTGGTAGCTATTTGTTGCCATGGTGACTGACCTGGTTGACCATCCCAGTTGACGCTGCAACGTTCTCGACCCCCTCCACGTTCCCCTGTGACACTTCGTTGGCCCCGGCAGCCGCTGTGTCTCCAACAATATTGGCCTGGTCCACGGTCCTGTTGGCCACTGAGAGGCAGAGGGGAGGACAGTTAGTGTAACTGAGACACAGGCCCATTCTGAACAGCCACAAAACACACAAAGGACCCACATCACCCTTTTTTTGACTATGGCTGAGTCAAAACCTGCATACTGTACACTACATACCCAATATTAATTCAATACAAATGTGAAATTATCTGATTTCTTTTTTTGATTTATGACCATTAGAAGCAGTTATTTAACGGTTTTCAATGTTGATTAAAAAAGAACCATATCAATCATCCTTAAATTGATCTGTTGTAACGTGCCAAGAGCTAACAAGGAGCTCATTGCACACACTTTGTAGAAAGGGGCACAAGTCATTGTTTTCAAACTGTTTCTTTTGTTTTACAAAAAACAAATACTTCAAATATTGAACAGATTGATTTGGCAAATGAACGTCTGGTCTGGTTAGTCAGGCCACATCTGGTAAAGAGAGGTTTCCTAAGCTGTGGACAAACAAACCCCAAATGAAGCCAT